>NW_020825256.1:207500-288928 GCF_003286155.1 Drosophila erecta | reverse complement strand
TGCTGGCCTAGAGACCCAGTCAGCTTTAAAAATGATAGAAGATATTTAACGGCTGTTGCCGGAGTAATTAGCTCTTTATTAGTAGAGGTCTCGCTTAGAACTAAATACAAAGAATATGGAAAATATGAATTTACCAGAGCTCCAATGCATTACGCCATAAGCTCATGGTCGGCAAGCCGACTCAGCAGTGCAGTTCGGTGCCCCGGCTACTGGGTGGCCGATTGCCGCTGCTGACCGTTCTTAGTGGAGCGCTGAACTCAGTTTGGGCGAATCAGCATTTTTTATATGAAGCTACTTAGTTGCTAGGGCATTATAAACGTGAACTATGTAGCTGCTTTTATATTGGTCGCTCTATCAGTTGTTAACTACTCCCCCCCTCAAATTATGACCGTCCTCGGTTATATTAAGCTTATCGATGGTTTGTTGTGTCTCGACGGAGACTCGCCTTTTACTTAATGCCAAAAAAAGGAGGAGTGAACCAATTAGACCAACGTTCAGGACCTTAAACCCTTGGATAAAGCGCAGGTTGTCGTTGTTCATGCGGTGTAGCAAGGGCATACTCAGTAACGGGTCGTGGCCGACGATGTTAAGTAGTGGTGATCTTACTACGCCAGGCTACTTGTCTATTGTTTTTCGGAAATTTACGAACTCCGTTCCGTTGATGGTAGCTGATCGTTCGAGGGTCACCAGATGTGTTCCTTTGACGAGCACCTCTGGGCCGCCATCTGTGCTGATGCGGGGTGTTGCCTCGTTAATGATAACGATGCCATCTATAGGCATTACAGCCCTCAGGTGGCTGGTTTGAGTATGGCACTGGGCTGTGTTTCCCGCATGGAGCGAGCGAGCGCAGGTTTCGCGTCGAGACCGCTCGCAGAAGGTGTTGTGCGTGGTCTCCATGCAGTCGGTGACCGAAAAGGTGTGTTCTTCACATTCTGCCAATGTGTCTTCGTCGAGTCGTAGGATTACTTGATAGTGTGATACTGGGTACCTGAGGACTTGTTTACATCTGACCTTGACTCTAGGATAGGCTATTAGTATATGGATAACGTTATCGGACTGAAGGACCCTAGTTTTAGAGGCTTCTAATAAACTAACTACTGGGGTGTCTTGTTCAATTAGTGATTTCAGATCGGCATGATCAAGGATAGTGGGATTTATTATGTTAGCTTTCGCCAATGTTACAGTGAGAACTAAATTTTGTACCTCTGTTGTTAGCATTCCATTTCTCGCTAGTAGTGCCTCGTACAGATGCGGGGTGTCAACCAAATCGTTACTTCGGGCTTTAATAATTTTGTTAATGGTGTCGGTCAGATTGTTTATCTGTTTCTGAGTTTCGGAGTTTATGTTAATTTGCCTGGAGTTTGAGTCCACTAGCTGGGCTTCTGTCATTCTGATTTTTAGGAAATCTGAGGCATCGCGAGTTCCCGCAACTACTTTAAGAGCTGTTCCCAAGATCCTAAACTTCTCGCGATTCTATGGTGTGTTTTTATAACGGACAACAAGGTTCTCAAATGGTCTATATCGACGTCTAGTAGTTTGCGCATATGCGACTGCGGAAAGGACTCGGACAATTTCTCTGTCTCATCTACCATACTGATATATTCTGAAAGGTTGCTCGAATGCCTCAAGTAATCACGTCGTTCAAACACCAGCACATCTCCAACTATGACGAGAATGTAGTTGGCGTGAGAAAAGTCGGTAATCCGAGCATTTGTCACCGCTAGGGTGATGAGCGTTGTGAGGACGAACCTGCACTTCAAACATAGAGAGAGACCACGGTGTATTAACTTAAATCTGGCTTACTATTAAAAAATATGCCTTACAGCTAATTGGAAGTGGGGGAATCTATTTTAGGCTGTCCTTATGGACGACTCTCCCCTTAATAAGAACAGACGTACCCAGGTCTGCCTGCACTGTTTGTTCTGTGCACAATGGTGTTAGCTTGTTTGCTAGCCTTTTATTGTTTTTGACAAAAACCTCGTCTCCTACCTCAAAAACACGGTTTTGCCTAGCTGGGTTGCATCTTTCGATGTTGTTTTTCTGGGCCTTTATCAACTTGTCTCTAATGCCTAGGCAGCGATTATCGGAACCCGAGTGGAGGATTTCGACCGGCTTCTCCTGAGTGACAGAATGCAGGGTCTTATTATATTCTATCGTTGCCCTCAAGATTAACTCTGTCGTATCGCTGATTTTTTTGTCTAGTTTAAGACACCTGGCGATTTCTGTTAAGGTGCTGTGGAATCGTTCCACTTGACCGTTTGACGAGCTATGTAGCGGGGCCGCGTTCACAATGTCAATGTGGTAGCTGTTTTTAAGTAACGAGGTGATAGTTTCCGAATTGAAGGCGGCTTCATTGTCGCAATATATTGTTTGGATTTTGGGGAACAAATTTACGAGTTAAAGCAGGGGCCCTGTGACAACTTGCAAACTTTGAGAATTTGTCAACGCATGTTTAGAATTGCTTCTTATCGGTTGAGAACAACGGCAACATTTCGCCGGTATAGCTAGGAATGGGTGTTTCCCCGTGCTCCTGTGTCTTAGGGTGCCTGTCATATTTGGCCTTGGTGCATATTTTGCAATTTGCAACCACTTCCTTTGCTAGGCTGCTCATTTTGGGGAAATAATAATCGCGGAGGAATTGCTTGGTATTCTCCTGAGCCCTGTGTGTACGATTATGTTCTGTTGTGATAATTTCCAACTGCTCTTTTCAATTGGTAACGTCTATTACAATATTCTTACAGTATCGAAACTGCGTAGCCGGGAAATGAGCGATTAAGTCATGTTGAAAACTTGGCAAGGTAGGTAGGTCGCAGTGTATCGCATTTACGACATCGGGATTCACGACCTCTTTAGCATTTCCAAAATGGTGCTTTTGTCGGCGAAATTGATTAAGTGGCGAGTTTTACTACGAAACAATACCAAGCTTCGCTTTAGTCGGAAACGTGCTTCTTCTATAACAATTTGATTTCTGAAGCAGTTTACTGGTTGGTCTGTCGCTTCGACCGTGTAGGTCAGTGACAGTTCGCTGTGAACAGTCGCAGCGTCTGACGGAGGCTCACTTTGTAAGGCATTAACCTTCTGCCTGGAAAGAGCGTCAGCCACATGGTTGTCCTTACCCGGTTTGTAGTGGATTTTTGCGTTATGATCATCAATATATGCTTTCCACCTTTTAATTTTTGTATTTGGATTCCGATCGGACACCGCGAATGTCAATGGTTGATGGTCCGTATAAATGTTAATATCGCGAGTGCCGTATAGGTAGTGTTGTAACTTGCCTAAAGCCAACACTATGGCCAACAATTCTCTTTCATTCGTGGCGTTCTTTCATTCACTCTCTTTGAGGGTCCTAGAGATCATAGTGATGTGTCTTTTATCTTGTGATAGAACCGCATCGATACCGTTCGCCTAAGCATCCATCGTTAAATCGAATGGATTCCTGAAATCAGGGTAACTGAGAATTACATCCTCAGAAGCCAAGACATTTCTCAGCCTCTCGAATGCATCTCTCTGCAAATCACCAAACTCGATAGGAGTCTTCTTGGACATGTGCTTGCTGACAGTTGTTTTTTCCTTTCATCAAGCCTTTCAAAGGCCTCGCGATCGCCGCAAAGTCTTTAATGAAGCAACGGTAATAACTAGCTAGACCCAAAAATGACCTTAGCTCATACAAATTTGTAGGTTCTGGGTATTTCTTTATGGCCTTTATCTTTTCTGGGTCGGTTTTTGCACCTCCATTGGAGACAATAAATCCAAGATACTCAGCGCTTTGCTTAAAAAAGTGTGTCTTCTCGTTGGATACCTTCATGTTGTCATCACATAGGCTTTTTAAGACCCAATCTATGTGCTTAACATGGTCATTTTCATTTTCAGAAAAAATAATGACATCATCTACGTAAACATAGCATGATTTGCCAATCTGTTCCCGTAAGACATTGTCGATCGCTCTTTGGAAGATGCTTCCCGCATTGTTCAACACGAACGGTAATCGACAAAACTCATACTTTCCGCCGTTCACCGAAAAGGAAGTCTTTTCAAGGTAATGTTCGGCCAAGTATATCTGGTGGTAGCCGGACTTCAAATCTAACGTTGTGAAGTACTTGGCTTTTCCTAAGTTTGCCAGTATCATGGGGATGTTTGGCATTGGGTACGTTAAGTTTCCTAAAGTCTATAACCAAACGCTTATTTTTGTTCCCCAGTTCATCATGCCCTTGTTTGTCTACAATCCATGTTGGATTGTTGTACGGTGACCTTGAGATTCTAATAATGCCTTTCTGCAGTAAGTCTGCGATTTCTCGCTTAACAAACTCAGATACACCCACGGTGGTGACAACAAGGGAAGTGTTAAACGGGAGTGCCTCGTTAGAGGCTGAAAATGCCTTAGATCTGTTAGCGATAATGTTTCTAAACTCGGTTTTTACAGATTCTGGTACCGTAATGTCATTCACGTTAGTGAAATTTACGTCGTCACACCTATGATGCTGCAGCTCTTCAACCACAGAACCATAGTTGATTGTGCCTTTTCTGTGTCTAGCTTTGCTCCAACTTGAACCAGAAAATCAAAACCAATAATGCCATCAAAAAGCGTTAAGGCGTCCAAAAGGAAAAAATCCGCTGTCTCCCGAAAACGTTCATTAAACATTTCTGTTCAACTCTGTTAGCACCGTGGATGGAACTAACCCTGAAAGGGGATTTGACCGCCACTACATTTTTTAGCTCCTTTACGGGCTTGATGTAGTTTTTCGCCGCCCTTGTATCTATTAAGATTTTTAATTTCCTCCCATGTAACTGGCGTTCCATGAACGGCAGTCGGGAGCGTTCCCTAAAAAATTTATTTTGTCACAACCGTCGTATTCCTCGTCTACTTCGGCGACAGCCGCTGCTGCCGCTCTATCATATTCACTGCCACTTTCGTCGTCGACGCGTTGCATGGTATTCCGCACTCTTTGATCAGTCGCGCGTGTAGATCCATGTCTTTTCTGGCCTCGAATATTCTCGCCCCTAGCATTGGCAGACTGACCGCTTCCGAAGGCGGTGGCTTGCCTGTGTTGTGTTACAGTGGAGCCTAACTCCATGGGTTCTGGTGACTGGTTAGGGCCATCGTTTGTGTTATGGGCCGCAATATTTTGCGGGAACTTTTTTTTATAGTAATGGGGGTTTCCTTGGCCATCCTCGGCCCTGCTACTTTTTCCTTGACCTTCCTGCGAACGGTTTTGGTTCTTTGGCTGCCCATAGGTGAATGAATTTTCTTCCACCGCACTTGCATACGTGGCCGCGAAGGAGGTGCGTTCCATGCTCGCCTCGGATTCCCTAGCCACAGCCAAGGCTGAGGGTAAATCTTTGGGTTGAGCTGGCAACACTATGGCTCTCAAGGGTTTCCTGAGCCCCGAAATCAACGCGTGGAGGGCATCATTTCTAACCTCATTATTGAATAGAGCGGCGCTATCCGGTTTTGTTCGTCACTAGTGTTAGTCGCTTTTCTACCTCGTCATAGTATTGCATCAAGGTAAGCTCGCCTTGCCTAACCGTTTCAAGACCCTGCCTAAGGACACGCAGCGACGTTTTGTCCGCGTATGTGCAGTCTAGTCGAGCAATGATGGCATCGAAATTTAGTACTGTGTTATGGGACACCAGTAGCGCTCTCGCTACCCCCCCGATTTTATTCCTGATAATTGTGACAGCCTGGTAGTGCGCCTCGCTCTCATTGTACGACCTGAAAATATCATAGGCGTCCATGGCTGCCTGCCGCCACGCCACATAATGGTTTTGGCCCCCCTCAAACTCGGGAATGGACATTACTAAGTCCATTTTTAAGTCACATTTAACGTGTGGCTTAAATTCAATTCTTTTATATGCTTCTATCTGCGGTGCTTCCACACGTAAGTTCTGCATTTGTTGCCTAACCTGATCTAGTTAGGTCTGAAATGATTGCATCAGCCTAGTTTCCTGCTGAGCTAGGGCCTTGGTTAACGTCTCCATAGCGTCCAGCGTCCATATCTGTACTATTTTTAGTCGTCGGGCGAAAACCTTGTTCTTCAGAATCCCACCCGTCGTCACTATCGTATTATACCTTCACTCATTCCAACTCATTCACCGATGGTTGGCACTTCGCACATATTTTTTCTCCGAGCACAGTTTCGGTTTTCTCGAGGCGGCACACTTTTTATGTACGCGAGAAATAGAAATCGATGAAAAACTTTTTCAAAAGAAAAGGCTTGCGCAAAGGAATAATTTTATTGACTATTTATTATTTATTCCTTTGGGCAGCAATAGCTCACATTAACTTGGGGTATGCTGTAGAATTTACTCTTTGTAACAGTATGCAATGAGATAACTAAGCCAATTGAAGGCTGCCGAATTGAATTCACTAATAAAACTAACATGGTTTCTCTTCTTAACTTCCCTGTTAAGATACTCTAGGTTCGTAATTATAGTTGAGTGCCAATTAATTTATAAGTAGTGGATCAGGGGACGGTCCCCCGCTGCAGTCACTGTACTTTGGCCGGTTGGCCGATGAGCGTAGTCCACAGGTAGCAGATGGTCGTTCCTCGCTCTAGTTGGAGATCACTAAGAGCGTCTAGCCGGCTGGCTGTAGTTCCTATGTTAGATTAGGAAGATTATTTTGGAAGGGGGACTACCCTTCTTAACTGCTGGCCTAGAGACACATTCAGCTTTCAAAATGATAGAAGATATTTAACGGCTGTTGCCGGAATAATTAGCTCTTAGAACTCTCTCGCTTAGAACTAAATACAAAGAATATGGAAAATATGAATTTACCCTAGCTCCAATGCATCACGCCATAAGCTCATGGTCGGCAAGCCGACTCTGCATTTATGCAGCGCAGTTCGGTGCCCCGGCTACTGGGTGTCCTATTGCCGCTGCTGACCGTTCTTAGCGTGGAGCGCTGAACTCAGTTTGGGCGAATCAGCATTTTTTATATGAAGCTACTTAGTTGCTAGGGCATTATAAACGTGAACTATGTAGCTGCTTTGGTCGCTCTATCAGTTGTTAACATGCTTGTTTACTAGCATCTGTTGCGACGCAAAATACTTTGCTGAAATCTAGGTACTGAGGAAGTGTTTCATTAATTCCCTTTTAAAATTTGCGAATACCTTGTCTCATTTTGTTGTCCATTCAAATGGTACGTTCTTTTCGCAACGCTACGTGGCGTGATTCTTCTGAACAATTTTGAATGAATCTTCTATAATAATAACAAAATGCAATTTGCATTTGCTGGTTTGGGATAGTTTCTGATTACATTGTATTTAGTTTCATCAGGAAATATAACTGTATCAGTACACTAGTGAACGAAATAGCTGATATGGTTTCTGATTCGAGACCAAAAATATCGCTTTATTAGGTGCATAATTTAGTCAACTCGTTTTTAAACAGCGATGGAAAATTAATAAGTTTTAATACTTCTGAAGTTCTATGCGGATTTTTTTTTGCATTTGTGAACATTTTTATAAACAATGTATAGCATTCTATCTTGTTTTCTTTCGTATACCCTTTCCTCGTATATTAAAACGGTATACTAGATTCGTTGAAAAGTATGTAACAGGCAGAAGGAAGCGTTTCCGACCATACAAATTATATATAAAACTGCTGAAGCATCGACGGAGCTGGCCATAAATATCACCCAAACTTGTAATTCAGATTTAATTCCAATTGCGCAAATAAATGCGAACCTCTGGTCCGAATAACATTCTTTGAAAATTATTAAATATTCTTTTATTTAACTGGCGCCCAACGTTGAAAGGGTCCTGCTGCCGTTGAAAGGGTCCATACTTCGTCGTAATCAAAAAAAAAAACCTGTAAGAGCACCCCATAGGCTGCCCTGGCTCGCGATCTTGGAAAAAAACAACAAATCTGTAAGAGCACCCAATTGGCTGCCAAGATCACCGTGAAACAAAGATATTTCCATCTAGACACCGCTAGCGAACAACAAGAAATTACAGAGTACAAAAACGAACCACTAGAAACTGACGAAGCAACACTCAATGAATACTATTCAGAAGCCACAGATTACGAGCAAGAAACAGATGAGGCAGAATATACTGGATTACATTTTTTAGAGTAGAACCCTCTTCGTTGCCCTACTTCCAATCTAAAACAGGTAATGGATAGATGACCAAAATTCTGATGGACCCCGGATCCAACAAAAATTATATCCAACCAAGATTAGCTAAGAAACCAATCAAAAACCATCAAAATTTTTTCTCTAACTCTGTGGGCGGGCAAGTTATTTTAACGCATCATACAATCGCCAATCCTTTCGACCTAAAAGATACTTTTATGAAATTTTATCTATTACCCTCCTTATATACCTTCGATGCCATTATCGGAAACGATACACTGCGCGAAGTATAAGCCCCAAGTAATATTCAATACAGATTAAAAAAAGGATTAAAATAAAACTGAAAACCTCACACGAAGTCAACAAATCCGATATTGAACTAGAATACGCTACAGAAACTCAAAAGAGACCAGAGGCTCTCAAGCCAGAGGTAGAAAAATAAATAGAAGACTCGCAAACGACATAATTAGAACCTCACGGTCTACATACAAACAATATGGATTGTCCCAAAAAAAATGGAAGCATCAAGACTAAGAAAGCACAGAATCGATTATAGAAAATTGAACATGGTTACCATTCCAGACACATACCCCATACCGGACAACGTACTTGAACAACTAGGACAGAATAAGTTTTTCTCCGTCATTGACATCAAAAGTGGCTTTCACCAAATTTCACTAAGGAAATCCGAAATGGCATCCGAAAAATGGCATTCTCAGTTAACCAGGGAAAATATGATTTAACCAGACTACCGTTTGGCCCATTTAATTTTTTAAGGGACGCTTGACGATATCTTTAGGGAACATTTAGGGATTGGGTGTTTCGTATACATCGATGACCTCATCTTTAGCAAAAATGAGGAATACCATCTATCTGAGACCATCTAAAAAAATCATCTAAATGCCTCATACAGAACGCTAATCTACCGCAAAGAATTTCCAATTCCAATTGACCACCGATGTGTCAGATTATTCCATAGGCGCCGTATTAGCTCAGGAGGACAAACCAATAATGTTTATTTCTAGAACCTTAAATAAGGCAGAAGAAGTTACGTACCAAACAAGAAAGAAATGCTGGCCATAATTTGGTCAATACAAACTCTACGAAATTTTTTGTATGGTCCAACCAAAATAAAGATATTCACAGATCACGAGTCTCTCACCCACCCAAGTAATCCAAAACGCCGTAACGACCAAATGAAAGTATGGAAAGCAATTTTAGAAGAATACACATACGAACTTTTGCACAAACCTGGATAAATAAATACAATGACCGGAACCGTACACAGTAGTTTCAGCTCTCCCGAAAAACTAATACCTATGTCTTCGGCCAATAAATGTTTACCAACATATTACAGACACATTATCGCAGAACCAATATTCAATTCAGAATATTTACTAAAAAGTCAAAGAGAAAGGCTAAATCACAAGTAAACAATTGGTCCTCACAGCAATAGATAAATTTTCTAAATTCGCACAGGCTAAAATAGTCAATTCATGATCAATCCAAGACATTAAGCAACCCCTGAAAGACACATTAATAAGCTTAGGTATTATAGAAATAGTGATAATAGATAACGACAAATCCCTTGGATCAGGTACCATAATACGGATGCTGCAAGACCAGTTCAATATAAAGGTCTTTAACGCACCACCATACAACAGTTCAGCCAACGGTCATATAGAACGCTTTCATTCAACTCTTTCAGAAAATATTATATGCCAAACGGCAGAGAAATTACACAGTTCATGAGGCGACTTTATACTTACTTTACTTCAATACACTCAACCACAAACAGGAAACCGGTCGATTTATTCTTTGGTAGAAAAGTATCACTTGACCTTAAACTACTCTATACAGAAAGACAATATTTCGGACAAAAGTAGAGATAATAATAAAAGTAGAGATCAGATAAATGATCCTGGACAAGAGATATTCGAACAAAACAATAAAAGATTAGGCACCAAGTTATCAGCCAGATACAAAAAAGAAATTGTCAAGGAAAACAGAATCACTACAGTACTAGCAGAAAGCGGGAAAATTATTTATAAAAAACTGATTAAACACCAGGACTAACCAAGGTTCAAACAGGGATCTTTAGATTGATCCATATTATTGACATATAGGAATATGAAAATACCATACCATATACCATACCAAATAGGAATATTAAAATACCATTCCATATAGGAATATGAAAATACCATACCATATACCATACCATATACCATACCATATACCATACCATATACCATACCATATACCATACCATATACCATACCATATACCATACCATATACCATACCACATACCATACCATATACCATACCATATACCATACCATATACCATACCATATACCATACCATATACCATACCATATACCATACCATATACCATACCATATACCATACCATATACCATACCATATACCATACCATATACCATACCATATACCATACCATATACCATACCATATACCATACCATATACCATACCATATACCATACCATATACCATACCATATACCATACCATATACCATACCATATACCATACCATATACCATACCATATACCATACCATATACCATACCATATACCATACCATATACCATACCATATACCATACCATATACCATACCATATACCATACCATATACCATACCATATACCATACCATATACCATACCATATACCATACCATATACCATACCATATACCATACCATATACCATACCATATAGGAATATGAAAATAACATACCATATACCATACCATATACCATACCATATACCATACCATATAGGAATATGAAAATACCATACCATATAGGAATATGAAAATAACATACCATATACCATACCATATACCATACCATATACCATACCATATACCATACCATATACCATACCATATACCATATACCATACCATATACCATACCATATACCATACCATATACCATACCATATACCATACCATATACCATACCATATACCATACCATATACCATACCATATACCATACCATATACCATACCATATACCATACCATATACCATACCATATACCATACCATATACCATACCATATACCATACCATATACCATACCATATACCATACCATATACCATACCATATACCATACCATATACCATACCATATACCATACCATATACCATACCATATACCATACCATATACCATACCATATACCATACCATATACCATACCATATACCATACCATATACCATACCATATACCATACCATATACCATACCATATACCATACCATATACCATACCATATACCATACCATATACCATACCATATACCATACCATATACCATACCATATATGGTATGGGATGGTACCGCTCCACATGCTAATTAATTATAAGTAGTGGATCAGGGGACGGTCCACTGGTAGCGGGTGGTCGTTCCTCGCTCTAGTTGGAGATCACTAAGAGCGTCTAGCCGGCTGGCTGTAGTTCCTATGTTAGATTAGTTAGATTATGTTGCTGGCCTAGAGACCCAGTCAGCTTTAAAAATGATAGAAGATATTTAACGGCTGTTGCCGGAGTAATTAGCTCTTTATTAGTAGAGGTCTCGCTTAGAACTAAATACAAAGAATATGGAAAATATGAATTTACCCGAGCTCCAATGCATCACGCCATAAGTTCATGGTCGGCAAGCCGACTCAGCAGTTCGGTGCCCCGGCTACTGGGTGTCCGATTGCCGCTGCTGACCGTTCTTAGCGTGGAGCGCTGAACTCAGATTGGGCGCATCAGCATTTTTTATATGAAGCTACTTAGCTGCTAGGGCATTATAAACGTGAACTATGTAGCTGCTTTTATATTGGTCGCTCTATCAGTTGTTAACATGCTTGTTTACTAGCATCCGTTGCTACGCAAAATACTTTGCTGAAATCTAGGTACTGAGGAAGTGTCGGTTGCATTAATTCCCTTTTAAGATTTGCGAATACCTTGTCTCATTTTGTTGTCCATTCAAATGGTACGTTCTTTTCGCAACGCCCCGTGGCGTGATTCTTCTGAACAATTTTGAATGAATCTTCTATAATAATAACAAAATGCAACGAATCGCGTAGCTTCGTTAATTTGGGATAGTTTCTGATTACATTGTATTTAGTTTCATCAGTGAACGAAATAGCTGATATGGTTTCTGATTCGAGACCAAAAATATCGCTTTATTAGGTGCATAATTTAGTCAACTCGTTTTTAAACAGCGATGGAAAATTAATAAGTTTTAATATTTCTGAAGTTCTATGCGGATTTTTTTTTGCATTTGTGAACATTTTTATAAACAATGTATAGGATTCTATCTTGTTTTCTTTCGTATACCCTTTCCTCGTATATTAAAACGGTATACTAGATTCGTTGAAAAGTATGTAACAGGCAGAAGGAAGCGTTTCCGACCATACAAATTATATATAAAACTGCTGAAGCATCGACGGAGCTGGCCATAAATATCACCCAAACTTGTAATTCAGATTTAATTCCAATTGCGCAAATAAATGCGAACCTCTGGTCCGAATAACATTCTTTGAAAATTATTAAATATTCTTTTATTTAACTGGCGCCCAACGTTGAAAGGGTCCTGCTGCCGTTGAAAGGGTCCATACTTCGTCGTAATCAAAAAAAAAAACCTGTAAGAGCACCCCATAGGCTGCCCTGGCTCGCGATCTTGGAAAAAAACAACAAATCTGTAAGAGCACCCAATTGGCTGCCAAGATCACCGTGAAACAAAGATATTTCCATCTAGACACCGCTAGCGAACAACAAGAAATTACAGAGTACAAAAACGAACCACTAGAAACTGACGAAGCAACACTCAATGAATACTATTCAGAAGCCACAGATTACGAGCAAGAAACAGATGAGGCAGAATATACTGGATTACATTTTTTAGAGTAGAACCCTCTTCGTTGCCCTACTTCCAATCTAAAACAGGTAATGGATAGATGACCAAAATTCTGATGGACCCCGGATCCAACAAAAATTATATCCAACCAAGATAAGCTAAGAAACCAATCAAAAACCATCAAAATTTTTTTTCTAACTCTGTGGGCGGGCAAGTTATTTTAACGCATCATACAATCGCCAATCCTTTCGACCTAAAAGATACTTTTATGAAATTTTATCTATTACCCTCCTTATATACCTTCGATGCCATTATCGGAAACGATACACTGCGCGAAGTATAAGCCCCAAGTAATATTCAATACAGATTAAAAAAAGGATTAAAATAAAACTGAAAACCTCACACGCAGTCAACAAATCCGACATTAAACTAGAATACGCTACAGAAACTCAAAAGAAAAATAAATAGAAGACATAATTAGAACCTCACGGTCTACATACAAACAATATGGATTGTCCCAAAAAAAAATGGAAGCATCAAGACTAAGAAAGCACAGAATCGATTACAGAAAATTGAACATGGTTACCATTCCAGACACATACCCCATACCGGACAACGTACTTGAACAACTAGGACAGAATAAGTTTTTCTCCGTCATTGACATCAAAAGTAGCTTTCACCAAATTTCACTAAGGAAATCCGAAATGGCATCCGAAAAATGGCATTCTCAGTTAACTAGGGAAAATAAGATTTTACCAGACTACCGTTTGGCCCATTCAATTTTTTAAGGGACGCTTGACGATATCTTTAGGGAACATTTAGGGATTGGGTGTTTCGTATACATCGATGACCTCATCTTTAGCAAAAATGAGGAAAACCATCTATCTGAGACCATCTGAAAAAACCATCTAAATGCCTCAAACAGAACGCTAATCTACCGCAAAGAAAGCGCTTGGAAAGCAGAAGAAAGAAGAAAGAAGAAGTCATGCTTGCTTATCCAGATTATATAT
Organism: Drosophila erecta; assembly: GCF_003286155.1. Taxonomy (NCBI): domain Eukaryota; kingdom Metazoa; phylum Arthropoda; class Insecta; order Diptera; family Drosophilidae; genus Drosophila; species Drosophila erecta. The sequence goes on along the minus strand of NW_020825256.1, from coordinate 274,966 downwards.
TAGTAAAGAATTCCAATTGACCAATTGACAAACCAATAATGTTTATTTCTAGAACCTTAAATAAGGCAGAAGAAGTTACGCACCAAATAAGAAAGAAATGCTGGCCATAATTTGGTCAATACAAGCTCTTCGAAATTTTTTGTATGGTCCAACCAAAATAAAGATATTCACAGATCACGAGTCTCTCACCCACCCAAGTAATCCAAAACGCCGTAACGACCAAATGAAAGTATGGAAAGCAATTTTAGAAGAATACACATACGAACTTTTGCACAAACCTGGATAAATAAATACAATGACAGGAACCGTACACAGTAGTTTCAGCTCTCCCGAAAAACTAATACCTATGTCTTCGGCCAATAAATGTTTCCCAACATATTACAGACACATAATCGCAGAACCAATACTCAATTCAGAATATTTACTAAAAAGTCAAGAGTCATGATCAATCCAAGACATTAAGCAACCCCTGAAAGACACATTAATAAGCTTCGGTATTCCAGAAATAGTGATAAAATATAACGACAAATCCCTTGGATCAGGTACCATAATGCGGATGCTGCAAGACCAGTTCAATATAAAGGTCTTTAACGCACCACCATACAACAGTTCAGCCAACGGTCATATAGAACGCTTTCATTCAACTCTTTCAGAAAATATTATATGCCAAACGGCAGAGAAATTATTATATTCATTAGGCGACTTTATACTTACTTTACTTCAATACACTCAACCACAAACAGGAAACCGGTCGATTTATTCTTTGGTAGAAAAGTATCACTTGACCTTAAACTACTCTATACAGAAAGCCAATATTTCGGACAAAAGTAGAGATAAAAATAAAAGTAGAGATCAGATAAAAAAATTATATCCTGGACAATTTTCGTACAAAACAATAAAGGACTAGGCACCAAGTTGTCAGCCAGATACAAAAAATTGTCAACGAAAACAGAATCACTACAGTACTAGCAGAAAGCGGGAGAATTATTTATAAAAAACTCATTAAACACCAAATACAGGACTAACCAAGGTTCAAACAGGGATCTTTAGATTAATCCATATTTTTGACATATAGGAATATGAAAATACCATTGATAAAATTAAAAACTTACGACCCAATTCTGCCCTTCATAACAGCGGAAATCAGGATTGCTAAAAACCTAATCAACAGCTTGAAAGTCAGAAGTATATGGAAAATACATATAGGAACATACCCATTCTTACACCCACAACTCCCCATAAGATAATTATTAGCAACATACACTAGTATTAACTCATATACAGACATTAATGTATAAACACAAAATATCTAAGTCTAAGAACAAAATGTAATCAAAGAACGAGAGCCCTTCGATTAACCTTGGACACAGCGTCATGTTCCAAAACCACCCTTTTTCACAGATCGCAAATCATAAACATAGACACTTGTCGCCTTTATAAACATAGTCTGTCGTCGCCTAATCATTTGCATTCGACCACTTGGCGAGCCAACTAAAATAATAAACTTTTGCGATCGGCGCCTACGCCTACGCACTTGTCTCAGGATTCTCCAATTACCCCTATTTCTAAGAAGACTCTCTTCCAACAGGAAAATAGAGGTTTACAACCCAACTCTCTTAAACTTCGCTCTTTGGCTTCCCCAAATTGCATATAACACAGCAAGCATGCCTCCATGCAGCAGATCAGTACTGAGTACGTTATCAACCGCGATAACTCCGTTTAAGCCAATTTAAACTTCCAACTTAGTGATAATCAAATGGCTCTAGTTATTTTCTTAAATGGAATAAATAAAAAGGTTTAATAAAATATAAAACTCAATCGTGTGTTTTTTTTTTTAAACCCTCGGTCTGAATTCGTAAATGGCGCAGTCGGTAGGATAAAAAGAAAAAGTTGTACGACTCGTTTACAAATATCAATCTAGTGACAAAAGATCCTTGTACGACCACGCGTATCTTTTAATGATTGAACCACGCGAATCGGCGCTAAGTGAACGTAAATGGTAATACAATAAACTCTACTTATCCACAAAAGAACTACGTATAATCGGTGGTTGTCACACAATAGTCAACTTACTGCATACGATTAATAAAAGTGTAAGAATTAAAAACCAAAAAACTACAGAAACAAAATCAACTATGGCAACCGAACAACTATTATCAGAATCCCACTTGAATCAAGCCTTAAGTCAAATTAGGAAAATACCTTCATTCAGTGGAGACACCCAAGAGCTCAATGCCTCTATACGAAGGATTGAGTTCATACTCCAACTGTATCCAACAACGGACCCTAGACAAAAACATGTATTCTTCAGCGCAATAGAGATGCAGCTCGCAGGAGATGCTCAACGAGTGTCACAATTATCTGGAGCAATAACCTGGCCAACTCTAATGACGCACTCATCAGCAAATATAAAACGCAAATACCATGTGAAGAATTACTCCGTCGCCTTTACAATACACCCTTCAACGGAAGTATCCGTAAGTTCGTCGAAGAATTATAACTAAATCATTTACAATATCAAAAAAGGTTATGCTAGAAAATAACATTAACAACACCTTATTATACACAAATGCATTAAACAACACAGATAAAAGTGTGATCATGAGAAAATTGTCCGATAGGTTATTTATGACTCTTGCTAGACATGACATAACGACAGTATCTAAATTCAAATAAATAGCACAACAAGGTGTATACGAAAATTAAATTAAATAATATTACTCTAAATGCCTAGTAGCCACTGGTTCGTCTATATCAATAATCAATATTATGAAACAAAATTTCTTTAATTTCCCAATCAAATTCTCTAAAATAAAAGTCCGCACTATAAATGCATTCAGTATTGAATGCAAATAGTATTGAACCAAAGTATTTCATTGCATTCAAGCAAACTTTGTCCGACTAAACAAACATTCTTTATTCACAATTTCTCAGAAAAATATGATTTATTATTAGGCAGAAACTATTTAGAGTCAACCAACACTCAAATTAACTATTCAACACAAACAGTCAACATAAATGGCTACCCACAAAAAAAACTCTACATACCCCAAAAAAGGGGTAAGAACATCCTCCGTAAAATTAAGTGGAAACCCCACTTAAAACCCGATGAGTCAAAAGTTAACAATGAGTACCCCAAGTCACCTAGAGGAAACCCCTCTTCATACCACAAAAACGGAGAAAACCATCTGTGAAATTAAGCGGAAGCCCCTTTTAAAACCAGATGAGCCGAAGCCATCTGTGAAAATAAGCGGAAACCCCTCCTAAAACCAAATGAGTCAAAGCCATCTAATTCGGAAGAATCCAAGACTACCAACGAGTGACCCAGGTCTTCTGAATCTGAGGAAAACCCTCTTATTACACCTTACATAGAAGAAGCCCTTCTAGTAACATCCTCTAACTACGCCTTAAGCGACGAGTTAAGAAGCTCCAACGTATTCAGATTAAAACATCTAAATAAGGAACAAAGGGAACAACTTTCAAACGTTTTGCTCGAATACAGTGATATTCAGTACAAAGAAGGTGAAAATTTTACCTTCACAAGTACGATTAAACACTCTATTCATACAAAGCACGAAGACCCTATCTATAAAAAACCATATAAATAACCCCAAGCATTTGACCAAGAAGTTAATAAACAAATCAACGAAATGATAGAACAAAAAATAATTAGGAAATCTAAATCCCCCTATGTAGTTACCAACTTAACTTTACACTGCAATAACTCTTCAAGACACCCTCGCCCTAAATTATAGCAGCTTTTGTGTAAAACAAAAAGCGAGAGAATTGTCTTAGACCAATCAGGACAGAATATGATCGTACGATTATACAGTTAGGGAAAGAAAAGCTATAACAGCGACCACCAGCATGCAGCTTCCCAGAGCTTGATCATTATCGGATAAAACTTCGTGGCGAACGCTCACAAATTTTGACGCTTTGAAACTTCACATACACGTGGAAATATAATTTAGTTATATATATATCCAATCTCATAAAACAAGAGTTGGGATATTTCAATAAATTTCCGTGTTCGATTCGTGTGAAAGTGGCAACGAGATTCGACCCCAAGGCGTAAGGAAGGCCAGGCCTATATAAGAGCATTTGGTTGCTCTACAGCCGACTACCCCCCCCCGTCTCGTCGACCCCCGCATCAGCTCATGGTTCAAAACCCCGTCGCTCCCAGAAGAGGCCACGAGGCGACATAACCTTCAGCATCAAGTTACGCAACCAGCCACCTGCCGAATGATAACCAGCCAAATATATTGGAAGGCTAGAGTTCATCCAGATTATTCAGCTATGCAGAAGTTTAGACGACCGGAGCAGATTTAATTATATTTGAACATCATCATCTCCTATGACCAACGGAGGTCTAACTTTGTGATTTCGTCTTATCGCAACGCAGCGTAGCAGCCAGCGGTTTCCTAAGGTCTTATCGCTGCAATACTGCAGTTATATTTCGTGTTTTGTTTTGATTCTTGATTTTCTTTTGTATTGTGATTAATAATGAATTAAATACTCGCAGATTGACGGAACTTTTGGCATTTGAATAGGAATTTAACTTAGAACCTTTAAAGTTTGACCTACAGCTCGACAATGTCAACGTGAACTTGGGCCCAACTTTACGCACATCATGGAGTGGATATTTAAGGTCGTGAGTACTACAAACCAACAATGATTAAAACCCGTATTATGAATTACCTATATTAAAATTCTAACAAAATGCCACTCGAACGTCTAATTAAAATAATATCTGCATTTGACTAAAGATTATATAATTATATTTGTTAATTTTATATTCAATTGCTTATAACTATTTGCTTTATACTTTACTTTTATATACTTTATTTTACTCATTGAATATAAACAAAAATGAAGAGTAGAGAATGACTAGGATAATTATGCGTAGATTAAAAATTGTTAGTTTGTAAAAGAGATTTAATGGAAACGTTTACTAAACTGAATTTATATAAATGGAATTATGATTGAAGATATATCGAAAAAGAATGAATTGTGAATAAATAGATTTAATGGTTTGTCGAGTACTTATGTTGAACACTTTCTTAAATATGTGGTAGAGTTATTTTGAACTTGGGCAAGGGACAATGTAAATATTTTAAGTAGCATTGTCATGGTAGGGAGGGTAAAGACTTAGGGAATCATTAACATCCAAAATTCCCAATACTTATCAGAATCTGTAGCTTATCTTCACACGTGTCGGCGTGTATCATTAGTATCATTATAAAACCATTTCTTTTGTTAATCGATAATCCAGTTTTGAATATTGTTTATGAGTAAGACGCACTTATTAAAATGTAGTAGCGTTTCGTACTATCCCAAGCTAAAAGAACCCCGACCTACGGCGAGCTAGACCCGAGCATAGCAAGAGTGCGCATCCCTAGCGAAGGAAGTACAAGGTCCTCTTTATTAGTAATTACCACCCACTATTAAAAGATCAACTAGTTAAAAATCTATCGAACTACGGTACACTACACATTTTTGGCGCCCGAACGTGTGGGGCCCGAGAAAATACACTACACATTTTTTGAAGCCCAACGAGTGGAGCTCGACAAGTACTACACATTTTTGGATCAGACGTGAAGCTCGAAAAGTCCTTAACTTGTTATACCACACTAAGCTCTAAAGTAATCCATCCACAGTTAAAACACAATATAACTAATTCCAATAAATTAACATATTGGATTGAGAGTATCTATTTGGAAGGGATAGTAAAACTTAGGAACATGCGATTCAATTTGAAAGAGAATTGATCGACCAAGTGGAACTGTTTCGAATCCACAGAAGCTCATCACCATACGTTTCTTTACTCAACTTTATTTACAATTTGATTTTTCTGGAATACATTATACTTACACTTCAATAAGTCCGTATATTGTCCGATTTTCAAGTAAATAAAAGCATGAGGCAATAGACCAGCTACAATCCACTAACAAATAGAGATACAACTAAGATTCTGATAGAAGTGATCGATATAAAGAAAGACAAACCAAATAATTACAACATATCTTAACAACAATAATATGGCAGCCAAGGATAGTGCAGGTAATGCAGTTGAAGTTTCACAAGGCGTTGAAAATAGCTGTGCCATATGCTTTTACTACAAGAGATAGCTTTATGCTTACGTAAAGCAAATCTCACTATCAATGTCAGCAAATCCAAATTTTGTATGAAGGAGATCATATATCTCGGTTTTATAATTGGAAATGGACAAATAAGAACCAATCCAGATAAAGTTAAAGCGATAGTAGAATTTCCACAACCAACTTCGATTAAGCAGTTACGAAGATTTCTAGGATTAGCGGGATGGTACCGACGGTTCGTAGAAAACTTTGCCACTATTAGTTTCCCTTTAACGGAACTTCTTAAAAAGAAGAATACGCTCGAATGGAACGAAGAGGCTCAAATCGCTTTTGAAAACTTGAAATCATGTCTTACTGCCTCACCAATTCTCATAACACCAGATTTTTCTAAGCAATTCATTTTGTTGTGTGACGCCAGCTCTTTTGGTGTTGGTTGCGTACTAGCTCAGGAACGAGATGGAGTAGAACTTCCGATTTCGTATATGTCCGAAAAATTGTCCAAAGCACAACGTAACTATTCAGTTTCCGAATTAGAATGTCTTGCCGTTATAAAAGGAATTAAAAAATTCCGCGCATATATTGAAGGACAGGATTTCTTAGTCATAACAGACCATGCAGCCCTTCAATGGCTAATGCGGCAGAAGGATTTATCAGGAAGGTTAGCTCGATGGTCAATGAAGTTGAGAGCGTTTACGTTCACTATAAAACATCGTAGCGGTTCTCAGAACGTCGTTGCAGACACCTTATCCAGACAGAACGACCCAGCCATCGATGAATTTTGTCAAAATGGACCCATAGTTGACGTAGATTCTCCACATTTCAAATCCACTGAATACTTGGACTTAATTAAGACAATATCTAACAATCAATCAAGATTTCCCGATCTACAAATCGGGGATGGATATATTTACAAAAGAACTACTTTTGTTTTGGATGATATAAAGCAAGAAAGTCCATGGAAACTATGGATACCTTCAGCTTTAGTACCCGATATATTGTTTCAGGCTCATGATGCACCAAGTTCCTCTCATTGTGGCATGAGTAAAACTGTAGAAAAACTAAAAAGATATTTGTTTTGGCCTTGCATGGTTACGCAAATACGCAACTATATATCTAATTGTGTAATTTGTCGTACCACAAAAAGTCCAAACACGGTTCTAAAACCGCCAATGGGTAAACCGTTAACCTCAGACATGCCATTCCAAAAATTATATATTGACCTCTTAGGCCCATACCCTCGCACAAAAAAAGGTCACATAGGTTTGTTGATTGTCGTTGACCATAACACCCGTTTCCACTTTTTGTTACCTCTTAAGAAGTTCACCGCTCCTAAAATCTGTGACTACTTAAAGGGGGCTATATTCTATACGTTTGGCGTTGCAGAAGTAATACTTTCTGATAATGGAAGTCAGTTTAAGTCAAGCTATTTCCAAGCTTTTCTTACTAGTTTTGGCGTACAGCAAAAACTTACAGCCATATATTCTCCACAGGCGAATGCGAGTGAAAGACTTAACAGATCGGTGTTAGCCGCTGTAAGAGCTTATATAGGGAAAGATTACACAAATTGGGATGACAACTTAGACGCTTTTAGCGGATCTTTAAGAGCGTCGTTACATAGAAGCACAGCTTCGTCACCTTACTTTCTGACATTTGGACAAAATATGATCCTTAACGGCAAGGACTATAGTCTCCTGCGTACACTAAATATGTTAGCGGACGACACTCGGTTATCTAAACCGGAGGCTTTAGAACTGCAGAGACGGCAAGCTAAACTGAACCTAAACCGATCCCATGAAGAAAACGCGAATAGATACAACCTACGCACACGGCAGATAGAATTTAAAAACGGCGATTTCGTTTATGCTAGAAACTTTACACAAAGTAATGCCGTAAAGAAATTCAGTAGTAAATTGGCACCCGTATTTATACCAGCTAAAGTTTATAAGAAACGTAGCTCGTACTACTATGAATTAGAGGATGAGAGAGGAAGGAAATTAGGAGTATTCCATTTGAAGGATATACAAACTAGAAAACAAGGAGTTTCTTCAGATAAGGCTTCCTTGAAATAGTCTCGTTACCCTTATCTGTGGTGTAGTGACCAACTTAACTTTACACTGCAATAACTCTTCAAGACACCCTCGCCCTAAATTATAGCAGCTTTTGTGTAAAACAAAAAGCGAGAGAATTGTCTTAGACCAATCAGGACAGAATATGATCGTATACAGTTAGGGAAAGAAAAGCTATAACAGCGACCACCAGCATGCAGCTTCCCAGAGCTTGATCATTATCGGATAAAACTTCGTGGCGAACGCTCACAAATTTTGACGCTGCCCATTTAAACTTCACATACACGTGGAAATATAATTTAGTTATATATATATCCAATCTCATAAAACAAGAGTTGGGATATTTCAATAAATTTCCGTGTTCGATTCGTGTGAAAGTGGCAACGAGATTCGACCCCAAGGCGTAAGGAAGGCCAGGCCTATATAAGAGCATTTGGTTGCTCTACAGCCGACTACCCCCCCCGTCTCGTCGACCCCCGCATCAGCTCATGGTTCAAAACCCCGTCGCTCCCAGAAGAGGCCACGAGGCGACATAACCTTCAGCATCAAGTTACGCAACCAGCCACCTGCCGAATGATAACCAGCCAAATATATTGGAAGGCTAGAGTTCATCCAGATTATTCAGCTATGCAGAAGTTTAGACGACCGGAGCAGATTTAATTATATTTGAACATCATCATCGTCACGCAGTGAAGATCATCTCCTATGACCAACGGAGGTCTAACTTTGTGATTTCGTCTTATCGCAACGCAGCGTAGCAGCCAGCGGTTTCCTAAGGTCTTATCGCTGCAATACTGCAGTTATATTTCGTGTTTTGTTTTGATTCTTGATTTTCTTTTGAATTGTGATTAATAATGAATTAAATACTCGCAGATTGACGGAACTTTTGGCATTTGAATAGGAATTTAACTTAGAACCTTTAAAGTTTGACCTACAGCTCGACAATGGATATTTAAGGTCGTGAGTACTACAAACCAACAATGATTAAAACCCGTATTATGAATTACCTATATTAAAATTCTAACAAAATGCCACTCGAACGTCTAATTATATTTGTTAATTTTATATTCAATTGCTTATAACTATTTGCTTTATACTTTACTTTTATATACTTTATTTTACTCATTGAATATAAACAAAAATGAAGAGTAGAGAATGACTAGGATAATTATGCGTAGATTAAAAATTGTTAGTTTGTAAAAGAGATTTAATGGAAACGTTTACTAAACTGAATTTATATAAATGGAATTATGATTGAAGATATATCGAAAAAGAATGAATTGTGAATAAATAGATTTAATGGTTTGTCGAGTACTTATGTTGAACACTTTCTTAAATATGTGGTAGAGTTATTTTGAACTTGGGCAAGGGACAATGTAAATATTTTAAGTAGCATTGTCATGGTAGGGAGGGTAAAGACTTAGGGAATCATTAACATCCAAAATTCCCAATACTTATCAGAATCTGTAGCTTATCTTCACACGTGTCGGCGTGTATCATTAGTATCATTATAAAACCATTTCTTTTGTTAATCGATAATCCAGTTTTGAATATTGTTTATGAGTAAGACGCACTTATTAAAATGTAGTAGCGTTTCGTACTATCCCAAGCTAAAAGAACCCCGACCTACGGCGAGCTAGACCCGAGCATAGCAAGAGTGCGAATCCCTAGCGAAGGAAGTACAAGGTCCTCTTTATTAGTAATTACCACCCACTATTAAAAGACCAACTAGTTAAAAATCTATCGAACTACGGTACACTACACATTTTTGGCGCCCGAACGTGTGGGGCCCGAGAAAATACACTACACATTTTTTGAAGCCCAACGAGTTTAGCTCGACAAGTACTACACATTTTTGGATCAGACGTGAAGCTCGAAAAGTCCTTAACTTGTTATACCACACTAAGCTCTAAAGTAATCCATCCACAGTTAAAACACAATATAACTAATTCCAATAAATTAACATATTGGATTGAGAGTATCTATTTGGAAGGGATAGTAAAACTTAGGAACATGCGATTCAATTTGAAAGAGAATTGATCGACCAAGTGGAACTGTTTCGAATCCACAGAAGCTCATCACCATACGTTTCTTTACTCAACTTTATTTACAATTTGATTTTTCTGGAATACATTATACTTACACTTCAATAAGTCCGTATATTGTCCGATTTTCAAGTAAATAAAAGCATGAGGCAATAGACCAGCTACAATCCACTAACAAATAGAGATACAACTAAGATTCTGATAGAAGTGATCGATATAAAGAAAGACAAACCAAATAATTACAACATATCTTAACAACAATAATATGGCAGCCAAGGATAGTGCAGGTAATGCAGTTGAAGTTTCACAAGGCGTTGAAAATAGCTGTGCCATATGCTTTTACTACAAGAGATAGCTTTATGCTTACGTAAAGCAAATCTCACTATCAATGTCAGCAAATCCAAATTTTGTATGAAGGAGATCATATATCTCGGTTTTATAATTGGAAATGGACAAATAAGAACCAATCCAGATAAAGTTAAAGCGATAGTAGAATTTCCACAACCAACTTCGATTAAGCAGTTACGAAGATTTCTAGGAGTAGCGGGATGGTACCGACGGTTCGTAGAAAACTTTACCACTATTAGTTTCCCTTTAACGGAACTTCTTAAAAAGAAGAATACGCTCGAATGGAACGAAGAGGCTCAAATCGCTTTTGAAAACTTGAAATCATGTCTTACTGCCTCACCAATTCTCATAACACCAGATTTTTCTAAGCAATTCATTTTGTTGTGTGACGCCAGATCTTTTGGTGTTGGTTGCGTACTAGCTCAGGAACGAGATGGAGTAGAACTTCCGATTTCGTATATGTCCGAAAAATTGTCCAAAGCACAACGTAACTATTCAGTTTCCGAATTAGAATGTCTTGCCGTTATAAAAGGAATTAAAAAATTCCGCGCATATATTGAAGGACAGGATTTCTTAGTCATAACAGACCATGCAGCCCTTCAATGGCTAATGCGGCAGAAGGATTTATCAGGAAGGTTAGCTCGATGGTCAATGAAGTTGAGAGCGTTTACGTTCACTATAAAACATCGTAGCGGTTCTCAGAACGTCGTTGCAGACACCTTATCCAGACAGAACGACCCAGCCATCGATGAATTTTGTCAAAATGGACCCATAGTTGACGTAGATTCTCCACATTTCAAATCCACTGAATACTTGGACTTAATTAAGACAATATCTAACAATCAATCAAGATTTCCCGATCTACAAATCAGGGATGGATATATTTACAAAAGAACTACTTTTGTTTTAGATGATATAAAGCAAGAAAGTCCATGGAAACTATGGATACCTTCAGCTTTAGTACCCGATATATTGTTTCAGGCTCATGATGCACCAAGTTCCTCTCATTGTGGCATGAGTAAAACTGTAGAAAAACTAAAAAGATATTTGTTTTGGCCTTGCATGGTTACGCAAATACGCAACTATATATCTAATTGTGTAATTTGTCGTACCACAAAAAGTCCAAACACGGTTCTAAAACCGCCAATGGGTAAACCGTTAACCTCAGACATGCCATTCCAAAAATTATATATTGACCTCTTAGGCCCATACCCTCGCACAAAAAAAGGTCACATAGGTTTGTTGATTGTCGTTGACCATAACACCCGTTTCCACTTTTTGTTACCTCTTAAGAAGTTCACCGCTCCTAAAATCTGTGACTACTTAAAGGGGGCTATATTCTATACGTTTGGCGTTGCAGAAGTAATACTTTCTGATAATGGAAGTCAGTTTAAGTCAAGCTATTTCCAAGCTTTTCTTACTAGTTTTGGCGTACAGCAAAAACTTACAGCCATATATTCTCCACAGGCGAATGCGAGTGAAAGACTTAACAGATCGGTGTTAGCCGCTGTAAGAGCTTATATAGGGAAAGATTACACAAATTGGGATGACAACTTAGACGCTTTTAGCGGATCTTTAAGAGCGTCGTTACATAGAAGCACAGCTTCGTCACCTTACTTTCTGACATTTGGACAAAATATGATCCTTAACGGCAAGGACTATAGTCTCCTGCGTTCTCTAAATATGTTAGCGGACGACACTCGGTTATCTAAACCGGAGGCTTTAGAACTGCAGAGACGGCAAGCTAAACTGAACCTAAACCGATCCCATGAAGAAAACGCGAATAGATACAACCTACGCACACGGCAGATAGAATTTAAAAACGGCGATTTCGTTTATGCTAGAAACTTTACACAAAGTAATGCCGTAAAGAAATTCAGTAGTAAATTGGCACCCGTATTTATACCAGCTAAAGTTTATAAGAAACGTAGCTCGTACTACTATGAATTAGAGGATGAGAGAGGAAGGAAATTAGGAGTATTCCATTTGAAGGATATACAAACTAGAAAACAAGGAGTTTCTTCAGATAAGGCTTCCTTGAAATAGTCTCGTTACCCTTATCTGTGGTGTAGTGACCAACTTAACTTTACACTGCAATAACTCTTCAAGACACCCTCGCCCTAAATTATAGCAGCTTTTGTGTAAAACAAAAAGCGAGAGAATTGTCTTAGACCAATCAGGACAGAATATGATCGTATACAGTTAGGGAAAGAAAAGCTATAACAGCGACCACCAGCATGCAGCTTCCCAGAGCTTGATCATTATCGGATAAAACTTCGTGGCGAACGCTCACAAATTTTGACGCTGCCCATTTAAACTTCACATACACGTGGAAATATAATTTAGTTATATATATATCCAATCTCATAAAACAAGAGTTGGGATATTTCAATAAATTTCCGTGTTCGATTCGTGTGAAAGTGGCAACGAGATTCGACCCCAAGGCGTAAGGAAGGCCAGGCCTATATAAGAGCATTTGGTTGCTCTACAGCCGACTACCCCCCCCGTCTCGTCGACCCCCGCATCAGCTCATGGTTCAAAACCCCGTCGCTCCCAGAAGAGGCCACGAGGCGACATAACCTTCAGCATCAAGTTACGCAACCAGCCACCTGCCGAATGATAACCAGCCAAATATATTGGAAGGCTAGAGTTCATCCAGATTATTCAGCTATGCAGAAGTTTAGACGACCGGAGCAGATTTAATTATATTTGAACATCATCATCGTCACGCAGTGAAGATCATCTCCTATGACCAACGGAGGTCTAACTTTGTGATTTCGTCTTATCGCAACGCAGCGTAGCAGCCAGCGGTTTCCTAAGGTCTTATCGCTGCAATACTGCAGTTATATTTCGTGTTTTGTTTTGATTCTTGATTTTCTTTTGAATTGTGATTAATAATGAATTAAATACTCGCAGATTGACGGAACTTTTGGCATTTGAATAGGAATTTAACTTAGAACCTTTAAAGTTTGACCTACAGCTCGACAATGGATATTTAAGGTCGTGAGTACTACAAACCAACAATGATTAAAACCCGTATTATGAATTACCTATATTAAAATTCTAACAAAATGCCACTCGAACGTCTAATTAAAATAATATCTGCATTTGACTAAGGATTATATAATTATATTTGTTAATTTTATATTCAATTGCTTATAACTATTTGCTTTATACTTTACTTTTATATACTTTATTTTACTCATTGAATATAAACAAAAATGAAGAGTAGAGAATGACTAGGATAATTATGCGTAGATTAAAAATTGTTAGTTTGTAAAAGAGATTTAATGGAAACGTTTACTAAACTGAATTTATATAAATGGAATTATGATTGAAGATATATCGAAAAAGAATGAATTGTGAATAAATAGATTTAATGGTTTGTCGAGTACTTATGTTGAACACTTTCTTAAATATGTGGTAGAGTTATTTTGAACTTGGGCAAGGGACAATGTAAATATTTTAAGTAGCATTGTCATGGTAGGGAGGGTAAAGACTTAGGGAATCATTAACATCCAAAATTCCCAATACTTATCAGAATCTGTAGCTTATCTTCACACGTGTCGGCGTGTATCATTAGTATCATTATAAAACCATTTCTTTTGTTAATCGATAATCCAGTTTTGAATATTGTTTATGAGTAAGACGCACTTATTAAAATGTAGTAGCGTTTCGTACTATCCCAAGCTAAAAGAACCCCGACCTACGGCGAGCTAGACCCGAGCATAGCAAGAGTGCGAATCCCTAGCGAAGGAAGTACAAGGTCCTCTTTATTAGTAATTACCACCCACTATTAAAAGACCAACTAGTTAAAAATCTATCGAACTACGGTACACTACCCCTATTGTTCTCCAATTTGGATTGTTTCAAAGAAAAGCGATGCTTCTGGCGAAAATTTCGAATAGTCATAGACTATCGTAACCTCAATCAAATAACTATTGACGACAAATTCCCTATTCCCGTAATGGATGAAATATTAGACAAGCCTGGACGCTGTCAATACTTCACAACTATTGATCTAGCTAAAGGTTTCCATCAAATGGACCAACAGTCAATACCCAAAACCGCATTCTCAACAAAACATGGACATTACGAATATACCTGTATGCCCTTCGGTTTGAAAAATGCACCAGCAACCTTTCAACGTTGCATGAACAACCTTCTAGAAGATCTAGTTTATAAGGATTGTTAAGTCTTCTTAGATGATATTATCGTTTACTCAACTTCACTGGTGGAACACATAATGTCATTGAAAAGGGGATTTGATAAGCTACGATCAGCGAATCTAAAATTGCAACTTGATAAATTTGAATTTCTGAAGAAAGAAACAGAATTTCTCGGTCACATTATCACGACAGACGGTATAAAACCAAACCCTAACAAAATAAAAGCAATTGTTAATTTTACTATCCCAAAAACTACAAAAGGAATAAAATTTTCCTTGGACTCTGCGGATTCTACCGTAAGTTCATTCCCAATTTTGCAAAAAAAGCAAGACCAATGACACTTAAATTAAAAAAAGGAGCATTAAATAACACAAAAGATAATGACTACATGTCCGCCTTCGAGAAACTAAAAGTACTATTATCCCAAGAACACAAACCTATTTGTTATGCAAGCAGAACTTTAAACGAACACGAACTTAACTATTCAGCTATTCTTAACTATTCTTACCTATCCGGTAGAAAATTCGACATATTAAGCGATCATAGGCCACTTGTATGGCTAAATAATATAAAAGACCCTAACATGAAGTTACAGAGATGGAAGATAAAACTTAACGAATACGATTATAATATTCAAATTCAAGAAAACTTCCTAGGAGAAGATGATCCAATCTCCCTTCACACAGCAGCTACTATACATAGTGCATCAGAAGACAACCAAAATCACATTCCAATAACAGAAACCCCTTAATTATTATAACAGCCAATTCGAATTCATAAAAGACAATTTTGACGACGTCCAGATAATAAAATATTTCCACAAAAGTAGAATAAAAATCAGTTATAAGGAAATGACCGACACCTTTGCTAAAGACTTAATTAAAGAATACTTGTTCACATTATAAACTTGTGCGTACACTTAATGAGTTCACTTTGGGTGTTTGAATCTAACTGACTCGATACTGCGAGAGCTACTGTACGGCCATGAGTCGTCTCTCCTTTATGCGTTGCCTCCGGATATAAATGACCAATATAACTATGATAATCGTTGTCAGCCCTGGAGCCGAGTGTCCGCTTGCCGTGTGGAAAATCAAGTCATCAATGTGTACCTTGTTGTTGACAATCAAGTGCTTCAGCGGGACCACGTTCTATGTCTCCTTGTCATCTATAATTCGTAAACTGGGGAAGATAGACATTTCAGACGCTGTCGAAATTACTTTTTGAGGCGTAATTATTGTTGTATCCCCTAATATTGCTGTGCATCCTGCAAGTAGTTGTATAATGCCTTGATTGGGCGGTCTTATAACTTGATGCTGTTCGTTGCATCTTATATAAGCTGTTGTATTCTGTTGTATTCCAACGGTTGGATCCACTTATCTCTTTGATGAACGAATTGCCTTGGAATTCCATCATTTCGCATTTCGTAGTTGCTCTTACTAATTTTTCCGTGGCATTGATGACCGAGGTCTGATTGTCAACATATTCCATTAGATGTTTTTCGTTTTTTATGATCGTTTGCATATTTTCCTGTATTCTATTTGCATTTACGATATCAAAGAACAGTATAAACCTTTTCTTTCGGTTGGTACGGTGCCGTAGTATTTTGTCTTTTTCTTTGATGTTGTCAAATTTTGTCCGTATTGTCGTGCCGAAGGAATCGCAGTAGTCCTTGAAGTCTCCCATTTTTTCGCAAACCAAGCGGGATCTTTCCAGGAAGTCTTCTTTTCAGGAAGGAAGTCGTTTGTTTTAACTGTGACTACCCGGACTTTAAATTTTGTCCGTATTGTCGTGCCGAAGGAATCGCAGTATGACGGCGTTAATATGTCCTCACCATCGTTTTCGCCCCTTACAGTGACTAATGGACGCGAGTTTAGCACTGCTTCGATTTGACATAGCAGCGTTGCAAATTCTTCATATGTAAAGCTGTTTTTACCAATAACTCGTTTAAGGTGATGCTTCACTGATTTTACACCGGCTTCCCATAAACCTCCCATGTGGGGGCTTCCCGGGGGAATAAAGTGCCACTTGATGCCTTCTTTTTCTAGTGTAGGTGCTGCTAACTTGTTATTGTTTTTAATTGCAGCTACAAATTCTTTGTCCAATACACTTGAAGCTCCCACGAAGTTTGTTCCATTACCTGAGTATAGGTTCTCACTCTTGCTTCGTCTTGCAAAGAGCCTCCAGGAATTTGTCTAACGAAAGGTCGCTAACAGCTTCCAGATGTATCGCTTTTGTTGCCATACAAACAAATACACAAATGTATCCTTTATACGTTTTTGGAACTGCTAAGAAAGGTGCTGCCGATGAGCCATTAGTTATGGTTGTTAACTTAAAGTCACTGATCTGTAATTTTGGATCATCTCACCATGGGATATATTGGTATTCTAGGTCTTTCTCAGCAACCTTTATTTGGCGATACATTTTTTCAATGTCAGCTACCATAACATATTGCCACTTGCGCCATTTAATTAGAATATCGAATATATCCTTATGAATCTTAGGACCAGCTATAATAACGTCATTTAGGCTTAGTCCATTTATCGTCTTTGCGGATGCGTCAAAAACTACTCGTAGCTTCGTAGTTAAGCTTCCAGGCCTGATGATTGCTTGATAGGGTGAATAGTATTTACCTTGACCTGTTGTCTTTACAGATTCCCTATGTCCCATCTTAATGTATTCTTTCATGAATTCCTTGTATGCAGCCCAGTTCTTTGGGTTTCTTTGAAACTTCTTTTCCATTTGCATAAGCCTTGCCATTGCCTGTTTGCGAGAGTCTCCCAGCTTTGCCTCTTTGTGGAATGGAATTGAAACCACAAATATGCCTTCCTCGTTGATGACAGTTGTTTCTTGTCAGTTTCTGCATTGTCTGTAATCGTCTCATCGGCTTCATCTTCCAATTCCCAAAAGCGTTCCAGGTCCTTAAGATTTATTGTTGTAGTGGCACTTATAATTTTTTGCTTTACTGTTCGAGTTATATTTCCGGACACAATCCATCCAAATCTGGTTTTATGTCCCAAGATTCCATTCACGGTTTTTATTTTCTTCATCATAATCAGGGGAAATAGATCATCACCTATCACCATGTCAATTCTGCTTGGCTCGTTGAATCGTGGATCTGCTAGCCTGTAGCCCTATCACTCTTTATTGATATCAATATCAAACTTTTTGCTGGGAAGGGCTCTATGGAGTGTTGGTAAAACCAATGCTTCCGTTGTTGTTTTGAAGCTGCTTGGAATTTTTGGTTTGATCGTCAGGTGGACGCTATTTTTTGATAATTGAGTAGTCTGGGAGATACCTCCGACCTCTATAGTACTCCTTACTCTGGGAATCCTTAATATTTGTGCTGCCTCCTCTGAAATCAGCGTCTTCTGGGATCCACCGTCAAAAAGCACCCTCAACTCGTTGTAACCTCCAGCTTTCTTTTTCACTAAAACAACAGCTGTAGCCAATAGTGTGTCTTGGCCTTGCTTGAGGCTATTGCTGTTGATACTGCGTTTTGTGTCTTTATGAAGAAGGCTGTTGTGTCCTGTGGAGCATCGATTGCATGTAATTTCGTTTTTGCAGTCGATAGCATAATGCTTTCCAAAGCATCTAAAGCACATACTGTTCTTTTGAACGAATTCTTTTCTTTTTTCGATTGATTGTGCTCTGAATTTAAGACACTTTATCATATCGTGGCCATCCTTAGGGCAATAGGCACACGATCTAACTTGCACTTTTCTTGTAGCAAGTTGAGCGGTATTTTTTGTAATGGCATTTAGGTGATATGCGTTTATGTCTGTATTGAACGCAAAAAATGTAGAATTCAATTTCGGAATAAGCTATGTTCCGTTTGTCCACAGTGGTATTGGGATTACTTCAAAGAGATCCGTTTCCTGATTGTTGGCGTAGTCGATTCCAGTATTTTGAAACGAGTAATCAGCCGTTACTCGATAAACTGGTAAATTTTCCATTAGTTGATTGGACATCTCTTGCTTGTATCGTATGCATACAATACATTCCCTTAAATATTTCTTTAAGGATTTTTGGATGCCAAATATCCAGAACTCCCTCTGAATATAAGTTCTTATAATGTTAATTCCGCCATGCAGAGTTTCTTTATGAGAATCCTTTGCAATTAACCAAGTCAAATGTGACTTTCCAGTATAATTGGATGTTTTACATTATAGGGTATCATTGCGTTTTGTAGTCGTCCACCTACTCGAAGTACGCCATCACTATCCAAAAACGGATTTAGCGCCTGTAACTTACTCTTTGGGTCTAATGGTCTTTTGTTTTTGAGTGATTTGAGTGTTTTGACTTCGTGGCCAAAATCCAGCTGTTGTATCTTTACCACGGCAATCTTCGCTAGCCTTAATTCCTCCACCGTAAGATGTGACGGCTGTTGCGATTTTCCTTTCAGCTTTGTTATGAAGCGTAATACATACGCTATTACTCTAAGAAGTTTGTCGATCGATGAATACTTCGATAAAAGATGATTTGGAAGATATTCGGATTTTATCAATTTGGATACCACAACAATTTCCGATTCCTTTTGAGTGGGCCAGTGTTGTGCATCTATAGCTAGCCAATTCGGCCCTCTCCACCAAATTTCACAGATTTTAAGAGCTTGCGGTGATATCCCTCTTGAAGCCACGTCTGCTGGATTTCCTTCCGATTTAACGTAATTCCATTTGAAATTGGGAATTAGTTTATTGATTTCTTCCACTTTAGTTCTGACGAACTTATCTTTGCTGCGCTTGTTCTGTATCCAAGCAATAGTAATTTGCGAATCACTCCATGCATGCGTTGTGATCTTGTTGCTCCATATAGCCTGCACCTTCGCTAATAACTTTGCTAATAAATGCGCAGCACATAATTCCAACTTTGGAATTGTTTTCCTGTTTTTTATAGGACTTACTTTGCTTTTTGCTGCTAGCAAAGTAACTCTGCCGCCTACTTTTGTATACACAGCCGCTGCATATGCTTTCTCTGATGCATCGCAGAATCCATGTAGCTCCATAATACCTTTGGAGCATCCAGTCCAGCGTGAAATGCTAATTTCTTCTAAATATGATAGACCTTTACCATATTCCATCCACCAGTTAGCTAAGTTGGATTCCAATTCAACGTCCCAAGTCATCGGTAACTTCCACAGTTCCTGAATGAAACATTTGCCTTGAATCGTTACACGTGCCAACCATCCTAGTGGGTCGAAAATTCTGGACAACTGTGATAACACTAACCGCTTTGTTATGCGTGTTAGCATTGGGTTTTCTGCCGAAAACGTAAATGTATACTTCTTCGGATCCCATTGAAGTCGTAAGGTTTTTATCGATTCATTCTCCTCAATGCAGATTTTCTCGTCCTTAATGTCGGCTAAAATACGTTTGTCATTTGCAACCCATTTTCGCAGATGCATGGCGGCCTTCTCCATCACTTGTCTCAATTTCCATTGAAGTTCATAGCACTCGTTGACTGTGTCTCCACCAGTTATGAGGTCATCCATATAAAAGTCGTCTCTAATTGTTTCTGCTAAGACGCTATCCTCTTGGCAAAAGCGATCTGCCAAATCTCGTAGACATCGGACTGCTAAGAAAGGTGCTGCCGATGAGCCATAAGTTATGGTGGTTAATTTAAACTCACTCATCGGTAATTTTGGATCATCTCTCCATAGGATATATTGGTATTCTTGGTCCTTCTCAGCAACCTTTATTTGCATAACATATTGCCACTTTCGCCATTTAATTTGAATATCGAATATATCCTTATGAAACTTAGGACCAGCTATAATAACGTCATTTAGGCTTAGTCCATTTTTCGTCTTTGCGGATGCGTCAAAAACTACTCGTAGCTTCGTAGTTAAGCTTCCAGGCCTGATGATGGCTTGATGGGGTGAATAGTATTTACCTTGACCTGTTGTCTTTACAGATTCCAGATGTCCCATCTTAAGGTATTCTTTCATGAATTCGTTGTATGCCCAGTTCTTTGGGTTTCTTTGAAACTTCTTTTCCATTTGCATAAGCCTTGCCATTGCCTGTTTGCGAGAGTCTCCCAGCTTTGCCTCTTTGTGGAATGGAATTGAAACCACAAATCTGCCTTCCTCGTTGATGACAGTTGTTTCTTGTCAGTTTCTGCATTGTCGTCTCATCGGCTTCATCTTCCAATTCCCAAAAGCGTTCCAGGTCCTTTAGATTTATTGTTGTAGTGGCACTAATAATTTTTTGCTTTACTGTTCGAGTTATATTTCCGGACACAATCCATCCAAATCTGTTTTTTTGTCCCAAGATTCCATTCACGGTTTTTATTTTCTTCATCATAATCAGGGGAAATAGATCATCACCTATCACCATGTCAATTCTGCTTGGCTCGTTGAATCGTGGATCTGCTAGCCTGTAGCCCTATCACTCTTTATTGATATCAATATCAAACTTTTTGCTGGGAAGGGCTCTATGGAGTGTTGGTAAAACCAATGCTTCCGTTGATGTTTTGAAGCTGCTTGGAATTTTTGGTTTGATCGTCAGGTGGACGCTATTTTTTGATAATTGAGTAGTCTGGGAGATACCTCCGACCTCTATAGTCGGTTTCGTCAGTTCGCACTTGATTTGATAACATAAGGAATTTAATTGACTCCTTATATACCATAAAGTGCTCCTTCATGGTTTCTGCAATAATATTGACTTGTTGGGTCAGTTTTCCCAAATTCCGGTTTGCTTCTATCGTAGTTGCTCTTACTAATTCTTCCGTGGCATTGATGACCGAGGTCTGATTGTCAACATATTCCATTAGATGTTTTTCGTTTTTTATGATCGTTTGCATATTTTCCTGTATTCTATTTGCATTTTTGATATCAAAGAACAGTATAAACCTTTTCTTTCGGTTGGTACGATTCCGTAGTATTTTGTCTTTTTCTTTGATGTTGTCAAATTTTGTCCGTATTGTCGTGCCGAAGGAATCGCAGTATGACGGCGTTAATATGTCCTCACCATCGTTTTCGCCCCTTACAGTGACTAATGGACGCGAGTTTAGCACTGCTTCGATTTGACATAGCAGCGTTGCAAATTCTTCATATGTAAAGCTGTTTTCAACAATAACTCGTTTAAGGTGATGCTTCACTGATTTTACACCGGCTTCCCATAAACCTCCCATGTGGGGGCTTCCCGGGGGAATAAAGTGCCACTTGATGCCTTCTTTTTCTAGTGAAGGTGCTGCTAACTCGTTATTGTTTTTAATGGCAGCTACAAATTCTTTGTCCAATACTCTTGAAGCTCCCACGAAGTTTGTTCCATTACCTGAGTATTGGTTCTCACTCTTGCTTCGTCTTGCGAAGAGCCTCCAGGAATTTGTCTGATGAAAGGTCGCTAACAGCTTCCAGATGTATCGCTATTGTTGCCATACAAACAAATACACAAATGTATCCTTTATACGTTTTTGGACCTCTTCCCTTTGAGCAGCGAATCTGGAAGTAATCAGCCGTTACTCGATAAACTGGTAAATTTCCCATCAGTTGATTGGACATCTCTTGCTTGTATCGTATGCATACAATACATTCCCTTAAATATTTCTTTAAGGATTTTTGGATGCCAAATATCCAGAACTCTCTCTGAATATAAGTTCTTATAATGTTAATTCCGCCATGCAGAGTTTCTTTATGAGAATCCTTTGCATTTAACCAAGTCAAATGTGACTTTCCAGTATAATTGGATGTTTTACATTATAGGGTATCATTGCGTTTTGTAGTTGTCCACCTACTCGAAGTACGCCATCACTATCCAAAAACGGATTTAGCGCCTGTAACTTACTCTTTGGGTCTAATGGTCTTTTGTTTTTGAGTCTGACTTCGTGGCCAAAATCCAGCTGTTGTTGTATCTTTACCACGGCAATCTTCGCTAGCTTTAATTCCTCCACCGTAAGATGTGACGGCTGTTGCGATTTTCCTCTCAGCTTTGTTATGAAGCGTAATACATACGCCATTACTCTAAGAAGTTTGTCGATCGATGAATACTTCGATAAAAGATGATTTTGAAGATATTCGGATTTTATCAATTTGGATACCACAACAATTTCCGATTCCTTTTGAGTGGGCCAGTGTTGTGCATCTATAGCTAGCCAATTCGGCCCTCTCCACCAAATTTCACAGATTTTAAGAGCTTGCGGTGATATCCCTCTTGAAGCCACGTCTGCTTGATTTCCTTCCGATTTAACGTAATTCCATTTGAAATTGGGAATTAGTTTATTGATTTCTTCCACTCTAGTTCTGACGAACTTATGTTTGCTGCGCTTGTTCTGTATCCAAGCAATAGTAATTTGCGAATCACTCCATGCATGCGTTGTGATCTTGTTGCTCCATATAGCCTGCACCTTCGCTAATAACTCTGCTAATAAATGCGCAGCACATAATTCCAACTTTGGAATTGTTTTCCTGTTTTTTATAGGACTTACTTTGCTTTTTGCTGCTAGCAAAGTAACTCTGTAACTCCTACTTTTGTATACACAGCCGCTGCATATGCTTTCTCTGATGCATCGCAGAATCCATTTAGCTCCATAATACCTTTGGAGCATCCAGTCCAGCGTGAAATGCTAATTTCTTCTAAATATGATAGACCTTTACCATATTCCATCCACCAGTTAGCTATGTTGGATTCCAATTCAACGTCCCAAGTCATCGGTAACTTCCACAGTTCCTGAATGAAACATTTGCCTTGAATCGTTACACGTACCAACCATCCTAGTGGGTCGAAAATTCTGGACAACTGTGATAACACTAACCGCTTTGTTATGCGTGTTAGCATTGGGTTTTCTGCCGAAAACGTAATTGTATACTTCTTCGGATCCCATTGAAGTCGTAAGGTTTTTATCGATTCATTCTCCTCAATGCAGATTTTCTCGTCCTTAATGTCGGCTAAAATACGTTTGTCATTTGCAACCTTTATTTTGCGATACATTTTTTCAATGTCAGCTGATGATTGCTTGATGGGGTGAATAGTATTTACCTTGACCTGTTGTCTTTACAGATTCCAGATGTCCCATCTTAAGGTATTCTTTCATGAATCCGTTGTATGCAGCCCAGTTCTTTAAGTTTCTTTGAAACTTCTTTTCCATTTGCATAAGCCTTGCCATTGCCTGTTTGCGAGAGTCTCCCAGCTTTGCCTCTTTGTGGAATGGAATTGAAATCAATGCTTCCGTTGATGTTTTGAAGGTGCTTGGAATTTTTGGTTTGATCGTCAGGTGGACGCTATTTTTTGATAATTGAGTAGTCTGGGAGATACCTTCGACCTCTAAAGTACTCCTTACTCTGGGAATCCCTGATACTTGTGCTGCCTCCTCTGAAATCAGCGTCTTGTGGGATCCACCGTCAGTAAGCGCCCTCAACTCGTTGTAACCTCCAGCTTTCTTTTTCACTAAAACAACAGCTGTAGCCAATAGTGTGTTTTGGCCTTGCTTGAGGCTATTGCTGTTGATACTGCGTTTTGTGTCTTTATGAAGAAGGCTGTTGTGTCCATTGGAGCATCAATTGCATGTAATTTCCTTTTTGCAGTCGATAGCATTATGCTTTTCAAAGCATCTAAAGAACATACTGTTCTTTTGAACGAATTCTTTTATTTTTTCGATTGATTGTGCTCTGAATTTAAGACATTTTATCATATCGTGGCCATCCTTAGAGCAATAGGCACACGATCTAACTTGCACTTTTCTTGTAGCAAGTTGGGCGGTATTTTTACTGAGTTGTATTGTTGCTCTATAAACTCCAGTACGTCTTGTAAGGACTGTATAGCTCTTGCCTTTTTTACATGCTGTTCATACAGCAGCAAGGCTTCTGGCAAAAATTTCCGCAGTAGAATTTCTGCTAAAATTACGTCAGTAGAGCTTTCTATTAGTTTGGCAAATATCTCCCTTCCGCCTTTTTGTCTTTTGAATTTCGCGGCTATGTACAAAGCGCTACAGAGCTCGTATCTGGCAATACTATACATAATTTGAAAGGTCTTGACATAACCTACAAAACGATATTGCGTTCAACAGTTATAGACGTGTAAACATGGAGTTCACTAACGCCGAAATTCGCGCTATTTTAAAGTTTTCCTTCGTTAAAGGCAAATCCGCCAGAGAAACGTTCCGTCAGATTAATGGTGTTTTGGGGGATGGTACTCTATCACTTCGAACCGCGGAGGAATGGTTTCGACGATTCAGAGCCGGTGAAAACGACACCATGGATAAGCCAGCCGGCGGAAGACCTGTGACGACAAATACCGATCAAATCATGGAATACATCGAGTTAGACCGGCATGTGGCATCTCGTGACATCGCCCAGGAGATGGGAGTTAGTCACCAAACCATTTTAAACCATCTGTAGAAGGCTGGATACAAAAAAAAGCTTGATGTTTGGGTGCCGCATGATTTGACGCAAAAAAACCTTCTGGACCGAATCAACGCCTGCGATATGCTGCTGAAACGGAACGAACTCGACCCATTCTTGAAGCGGATGGTGACTGGCGACGAAAAATGGATCACATACGACAATATCAAGCGAAAACGGTCGTGGTCGAAGGCCGGTGAATCGTCCCAAACAGTGGCCAAGCCGGGAACAACTGGACCGCTTGAAGCAGGCGATCGACCAGAAGCGTCCAGAATTGGCCAACAGGAAGGGTGTAGTGTTCC
The DNA here is from genome assembly GCF_003286155.1 of Drosophila erecta. Taxonomy (NCBI): domain Eukaryota; kingdom Metazoa; phylum Arthropoda; class Insecta; order Diptera; family Drosophilidae; genus Drosophila; species Drosophila erecta. The sequence goes on along the minus strand of NW_020825256.1, from coordinate 249,605 downwards.
ACCAGGACAACGCCAGACCACACACTTCGTTGATGACTCGTCAGAAGCTAAGGGAACTCGGATGGGAGGTTTTATCGCATCCACCATATAGCCCGGACATAGCGCCAAGTGATTACCACCTGTTCCTGTCCATGGCGAATGCCCTTGGTGGTGTAAAGTTGAACTCAAAAGAAGCTTGTGAAAAGTGGCTGTCCGAGTTCTTCGCAAATAAGGAGGGGGGCTTCTACGAGGGAGGTATTATGAAGTTGCCATCTAGATGGAAACAGATTATCGAACAAAACGTCGCATATTTGAACTAAATCCGATCACTGTAACACTTTTTATAAGGCATTGAATAAAGAGCATAAAAGCGGAAGGGAGATATTTTCCAACCTATTATTTCTCCTTTTTCCTTTATGATGAATATGCTCTCGGTCGCTGTATCCAAAAACTTCCCTAAATTTTTCTCATCATGGGGCAGCAAGCATTGCAGTTCCATTAATTTGTTGAACTGTTGGAAGAATATTTTTCTGCTATTCTCATAGCGTTTGCAGATAAGCTCCCACGCTGTTGTATATCTAGCCGCTGATCCCGTTATCAAATGGCTAACCACCATTTGAGCTTCTCCTTTTAAGCAGTCTCTTAAATATCCCAGCTTCCTTGTGTTGCTGTCATACTTGTTTTCAAACAGTTTCAGAGTGTCCGTCACGTTGGACCAATGACTTTTCATCATTGCCAGCTCCTTGACTAGTTCAATCTCACTTGAACTATCTAGGGTTTCGTAGATTAGGCTCATCTGTTGCCTCACCCTGTCTGCTCTTCTATTCACCAGTTGAACCAGATTATCAACTGGACTGGAGCTCCGAGTTCAAGTGTTTCTACCTTTAATTGTGACTCCTTGTAGGCCTTGATAGCATCCATAGTTTTAAAAAATATTTTATAATTAAAATATTGATGATCGCCAACTCCCAATTTTACCAGCGCATTGTTGTTAGTAGTAAAGCGGACTACCAATGATTATCAACTGGACTGGAGCTCCGAGCTGATGCGGTATCAGATAGTTTTGATCCGCTTCGTATATTTATCTCTTCAAGTGTTTCTACCTTTAATTGTGACTCCCTGTAGGCCTTGATAGCACAGTTTTAATAAATATTTTATCATTAAAATATTGATGATCGCCAACTCCCAATTTTACCAGCGCATTGTTGTTAGTAGTAAATCGGACTACCAATGCTTTTATTGCTGGTATAAATGCCTTTTCCTTGATGGCTTGCAGTATTTTTGTCTGCAGCTCTCCTTGGTCTTGTATCTATTTCACAGATATTTCCGACACCATCTTGGGAAAACAATACCTGTGACTTTTTTGTGCTTCCTGCTTGTATTCTTTGGCGTGATCCGTTGGAGGATTTTTTGATTGGTCGCCCAGTTGACCTAGCTGTGCATCGACTCACAGCTGATTGATCAGCCAAGGAAAAGCAAGAACATAATGTTTCTCCTTATAGTTCTAGTACTTTAAGGCGTGGTCTTTTATTCTGTGTTTCTTACCACTGGTGGGGGAAACAACAGAATCACTCGAATAACCTTGCTCTTTTTACTTTGAAGCGCTGTTTTTTTTTCTTCTGTGTTTCTTACCACTGGTGGGGAAAAACAACAGAATTTCTCGAAGGACCAAAATGTTCACACTATAAACTTGTGCGTACACTTGATGAGTTCAATCCGGTGATTGAATCTAACTGACTCGCTACTGCGAGGGCTTCGTTTTTTATTCATTCTTACATAGGTTCTTATCATCTAATTATATAATGCAGCGCTTGTAAGACGCCGCAGTCTGCGTTTGTAAATGCAGCTGAGTTTTATTCTTAAATCTATTTTTGAGACCTATGACCGCGCTTATCACCTCCCGCGTGGTCATTTCTCTTGACACTTCGGCAATAGGCCGCTGTAATCTTACTTATCTGTAGTTGCCACTTATGCTGTCTAGTGACATGTTTATTGCTGACCGTAAATGGAAAATATTTATAGTTTGTCTACTTATCATGTCTAAACACATATTTAGACAATACTTCTGTAATTAAAAAAAGTATTATCTACTTCCCTGATGAAATCGACTTCCTGATATTTCAAAATTCTTATAATTCAAATTATAAGTCCCAACAATTTCACTAAAAAACATGATAACCAGTAGAATTTTAGAGCTATTTTACGTCTATTCAACGACATGGGTAAACCCATAGAAATAAAAGCCGACAAAGACTCAGCTTTCATGTGCATTGCACTTAAACTCTGGATAGATTCAGAAGGAGTAACCTTAAATATAACAACAAATAAAAATGGAATTTCTGACATCTGTCGAACTACGTCCACTACACATCGCTAAATCCGAACATAGAAACATAAGATTAATTATTTAAACAACCCCAGAAACCTTCAACCCCAGAGATAAATATTTCATGGATTTCTACTGAATAAACACTAAACAATTCTTATCATGTATTGACATTTATTCTTAATCGATAGATTTCATAAAACCGTCAGTGAAAAATTAAGAATAATATCAAGCGAAAATAAACCCGAAAACCAATTCACAAAATTCGAGAAAACACAACACAACTGGTCGAACACCAGCAGACATTTTTATTTTTGCAGGAACCCCTTTCTATAACACACAAATAAAGTAAACAAAATTAACAAACTTAATGAAACTAGACAAGACTTCAGTATAGACACCGATTTAAGAGAATCCCCTCTAGTTAGATCAAAAACGACTAACCCATTCAAACAGACAGGAAATTTAAGACAAATAAACGAAAAACATTTTGAAGAAACAAACAGAGGTAGAAGAATAATACACTATAAATCTAAGTTTAAAAAGAAAAAGAAAATTAATAAAAGTAAATATAATAACGATAATTCCAGGCCTACTCCCGAGCATGATACTCATGTTATGCCTCCTATCGACAATTAGCACACAATACTTAGAAGTAACCCCTATCCCGGCCAAAAACGGCTACCTAATCTTTCAAACCGGATCAATAGATTTACCAATAAACTATGAATATCACTACTTTTCTGCTAATTTAACTAAAACCGAAAATACTTATGAAGAACTTATCAAACAAGCTCAAATGTTTGAAACTCAATATTCTAATTCAAATTCAGTATCTAACAGAAAAACTTAACAGAGAAATGAACGGTATAAGAATTGCCAAACTTAGTAAACGCGGTCTCGCTAATTTTATAAGAACAATGTACAAATACTTATTCGGCACTTTAGATCAAGAAGTTAAAGAAGAATTACAACAACAAATAGGTGATATCTCTAAAAATAATGCACAAGTAAACGAACTCAACCACGTAATAGAAGCCTTAATAAAGAAATCGAATTGACCAATCATCTAAATAGTAACTTTGAAGGAGAACAAATTTTAGCCTTAGTAATTTTCAATCTACACCAAATCACTGAAGACAAAGAACTTGCTTTGCAACTGACACGCTTAGGTATCTTTAACACAAAACTTTTAAAACACGATTCATTAATTCACGTCAATTCTGAAAAAATTATTAATATCAAAACTTCTGCTACGCTTAAATCTGATACGAACGAAATTCTGATAATATCCCACATTCCGAGAGAAATAATTAAAACACCAGTTTTTGAAATAATACCATACCTGAAACAATACATGACAAATATTTGTTCCGCAATAATCAAACACTTACACATAAATGTAATCAACCTTCGATTAAACTTGGACACAGCATCATGTTCCAAAGCCACCCTTTCTCACTGATCGCAAATTATAAACATAGACACTTGTCGCCTTATTATAAGCATAGACACTTGTCGCCTTTATAAACATAGACTCTCGTCGCCTAATCATTTGCTTTCGACCACTTGGCGAGCCAACTAAAATAATAAACTTTCCCGATCGGCGCCTTGTTTCAGGATTCTCCAATTACCACTATTTCTCAGAAGACTCTCTTCCAACAGGAAAATAGAGGTTTACAAACCAACTTTCTTAAACTTCGCTCTTTGGCTACCCCAAATTGCCTATAAAACAGCAAGCATGCCTCCATGCAGCAGTTCAGTACTGAGTACGTTATCAACCGCGATAACTCCGCTTAAGCCAATTTAAACTTCCAACTTAGTGATAATCAAATGGCTCTAGATCTTTCCATAAATGGAATAAATAAAAAGGTTTAATAAAATATAAAACTCAATCGTGTGTTTTTTTATCAAACCCTCGGTCTGAATTCGGAAATATATACATAGATTTAACATGTAGTGGTTGGAAATGGCTGGCTGGATCCCTAATTAATGTCAATAATACTATAACCCTAGAGCTGTTGAAGACGACCTCCCACACGGGCGACATTCTGATGATCTGCGTCATAATCACCGGAATCGTCGTAATAACGATCCGCATCTTGATTAAGAAGGTTACAAAATTCCATATCAACCGAACCACCAATGACAAGCAGATCAATGACCGCAACGAGTGGGGACACTCGATTTTAAAGGTGGAGTAGTTAACACCAAAAGAATTTGGAACCACAGCGAAAGCGGCCTTGCAGTTGCAATAACCGAAAGATGCAAGATCAGCATCTGGAGGGCTTCCCGTGGGAGCGCTGACGGCAGCCAACAGCACCGTCGCAGGCAGACGTAGCGACGGAGTTGGCACCGACGCAGTCAGAGGCAGGGACGGAGCTGGGGCATAAATATCACCCAAACTTGTATTTCAGATTTAGTTCCAATTTTTTTGCAAATAAAGGACAGCACAAGAAATATTTTTGTCGCAATAGTTAGTCTTAAATTGAGATCAAAGAAATAAAGACGTGAAAACTATTTCTCCAGGTTTTTTTATTCTTAGCGTTGTCCTTAGTCAACTGACGAGAAATTAGTTCGACTCATAAAACATAAACATTTCACTGGCACAGTCGGTAGGATACAAAAAGTATCCGAAAAAAAAACTTCGAGTGTAAAATAAAATAAATTTTATAATCCAGTTCTCGTAAAAATTTTCAACTTGTGTTATAATTCCAATTCGGTTGCTCAACACAAAAAGTGGAAGTGGTATAAATTAATAAATAAAATTATATAAACTTGTTATTTTAAATAATTTCCAACACAAATACAAGAAAACCCTTTCACTTGGGTTATAATTCCCATACGGTCGTCTAACTCAAAAAGTGGATGTGGATCAAGAAAACTAAAATAAAAATAAAACAAAAAAAAAAAGCAGCTTGAACTAATGGAAATTAGGTTACACTGATGGTAGTAACCGCCTCTGTACCCACCCTCCATGATTTACCTATGGCACTATAATTATCCCTAATTTAAGTGTTACCCTTTCATCATACCTCTCGCCTTTTCACAGAAGGAAAACTATATTTATTTATCCAATCATTATAACAATTTTATTCAATTAATAATAAGATAAAATATAGTATATAAGGCCATGTTTTATAGTTGATAAGAGCAAAAAAAAAAATTAGAATTTATTGTTTTTATTCTTAAGTAATTACGTTAACTATAGGTTATTTGTTCCATTTTTTTGTTTCTTTAATTTTTAAACTACTCAATATTTTATTGCTATTTCCGGTTTCGGTTGCTAAATTTAAAAGAATTTATTAAATATTTTATTTAATTTGTTTTCTTTACTAATTCATGGTTTTTTTTCTCTTATTTGCTCCCATGGTTATGCTCCCATGCCACCATGGGCGGTCACTACTGACTCGTGAGCCCGACGAATGACACTTTCGGTTAATCCTTTGGGTATTCATAACTTCCATGCCTGCTGCATACCTAAATCTGTGCCATCTTAATGTTTACCGAATACCGAAGTTTCTGATTCATTTCGTATTCGTACATAATTTTCCGAATCAAAACATGCAGAGTCGAGATTAATTTTTGGCTCAATCAGCTCAATGGCTGACACCTCCTATACGTGCATTCTTGAAAGGACGTCTGGCACTATATTTTCGCTACCTCTCCTATGGCTTAATAAGAACCTATAGCCCTGCAAACGCAGAGACCATCTAGCCAACCTGGCTTTAAGATTCGGCTGTCGCATAAGCCCTAGTAAACTAGCATGGTCTGTTATGAGCTCAAATTCTTGGAGCTCCAAAAAACACCTAAACTTTTCAATTGCCAACACAGCCGCTAAGCACTCACTTTCGCTAACGCTATAATTGCGTTGTGCCGTTTTTAATTTATGGAAATAAATGCCACTGGACGTTCAACATTGTCATGTGAAAGCTGCACTATCACAGCACCAACCCCACAATCGCTTGCGTCGCAATGTACGAAGAATTTCTTAGAGAAATCCGGGTTTTGAAGGACCGGTGCGATTACATTACATTCCATAAACATTTCTTTTTAGTTGATAAGACTTCGGTAATCGGGAAGACTAGTTCTGAGAAGTTACTGATTAATCTTCAATACCATCCAAACTTACCAGCCTAAAAAAACTTCTCACTTGTTTAATCGACTTTGTTAGGATCAGTCGCGATACCCCATTTGCTATAATGTGTCCCAGATATTCAACTTCATTAATGCTAAAACGACTTTTAGCAACATTCAAAGTCAAATTTGCCCTACGAAATTATTCTGCTAATCTGATAAGAATGGACATGTGTGTGTCAAAGTCTTCTGACACTACACAACATCATCAAGGTAACCAAAAACACATGTTTTCAAGTCTGCAGGGATCAATTAAATTCAATTCAATTACAGAGACCAAACGGCATAAATGCCACTGGGCGTTCAACATTGTCATGTGAAAGCTGCACTAACACAGCATCCCACTCCACAATCGCTTGCGTAGCATTGTACGAAGAATTTCTTAGAGAAATCCGGGTTTTGAATCCGGCTTTTGAATCCGGGTTTTGAATCCGGGTTTGCCGATGTGATTACTCCGCTGCGTCTGTCCATAAAAATTTCTTTTTAGTTGATAAGACTTCGGTAATCGGGAAGACTAGTTCAGAGAAGTTACTGATGAATCTTCGATACCATCCAACCAGGCCTAAAAAGCTTCTCACTTGTTTGATCGTCTTAGGGGATGGCCATGTTTTTATAGCCTCGACTTTGTTAGGATCAGTCGCGTTGCCACCATTTCCTATAATGTATCCCAGATATTCAGCTTCTGTAACGCAAAAACGGCTTAGCCGCATTTAAAGTCAAATTAGCCCTACGAAATTTTTCTGCTAATTTGATAAGAATGGACATGTGTGTGTCAAAGTCTTCTGACACTACACACAGATCATCAAGGTAACCAAAAACACATGTTTTCAAGTCTGCGGGGATCAATTCATCGACTAACCGGCACATGGTCTGTGGATCATTACAGAGACCAAACGGCATCACTGTAAATTGATATAGTGGCCGCCCTGGCACTGTAAAAGGTGTAATGGCTTAAGCCTCATCTGTGAGGGGTATTTGCCAGAATGCATCCTTCAGATCCAATTTGGTTATGATATTGGCTTTGGAAAGCCGAGAAAAAATGCCATCTATATTAGGCAGCGGGTACGCGTCTTTTTTAGTGCACTCGTTTATGCGTCGTGCATCGAAACAAAGGCGTACCTTGCCTGGCCCAATAACGAGCCTCATCGGAGAGCTCCAAGAACTCTTCGATGGCTCAATGACGCCTTCTGACAACATTCTAAGCACCTCTAAATAAATTACTTACGCTCTATAATCGCTCTTCGTGAGATGAAGAAAGTGGAAATTTTTTAGTATCAGTACTATCTACCATTGGATTAAAAGTATCAATGCTGGATATTACACCTGGTGCTAACTGATAAATTCTCCAAAAATCTATCCCTATCATCTAAATCTAACACAATCAAGGGTAGTTACTTCTGAAAATATATTTGCTCAGATCCCTGAGCTAATCTCTCATGATATGGTTTTATTTGACGTGGGCAATCTGATTCTTCAGATTGATATTCATTTGCAGATTATAGTTTTGGGCCATTCGCCTACGTCTACGTCTACGAATTCGTCTACGAATGAGCCCTTCATGGAGTTTTCCGCACCTTTACAAGTGCTTGCTCCAGGCTCTAGTTGTGCTGAGTATTGAAAGTCCTTTATTACACCAGGTGCCTTGCACCTTTTTTTTTTCTGTTGCCAGCAGATGTTCTAAATAAAGATTTCAAGTACCTTCAGGCTCTCCTGCAGATGCATGTACCTGCAAGTCCTCTCTACTGCGTGCTAAAGGCTTATTTGTTGTTTAAATATTCAGAAAAATTGTATAAATAAATTTTTTTAAAAAGTTGGAAGGTCTAGTGAATTAATTTCCGATCACTCTGCAATTGCAGGTCCGTCAGATATTCTCTGAGACACGGTCCTTAAGAATATAGTTACAGAAAGAACTGAATGCAAATAAAACGGATATAATTTCCCGACAACTAATTTAAACATCTCGGAACTAAAGAGCGGATGAATTTTTCCGGTCAATGCCAAAAATCGTTTTTCCTAGTCTTCAGCTTCGAAAACTAAATCAGTTTGCTACTATAGCATTTCCACTTGGGATAAGTGAAGCCGCGATCGCTTAATTTTTCATGTTATTGTTAATAGTCTATTATTCGACGTTAACTTGCGATTTAACAAACTCGGTATAAATACAGTCTTTATGGATTTCGCCTTCTAGTTAAATGTAGCTAGTAGTTTCTGCGTGGCCCCACGTTGGGCGAAAAATTCTGTAGTTGTAAACTTTCATAGTGAGTGGTGAGATCTAAGCTAAATTGTTGGACGTTGGGACCCTGGCTGCAGCTAGCTTACACTCGGCATTGGGGGGGTTCGTTGACCAAATAATAAAGCCCTCACTCGAACATTAAGCCACATTGAATTTAATTTATAGTCCCGTGCCTATTACTTAGATGAGTAAGATTTATAATTTACGCAAAAAAAAAATTATTAGAAAGAACGAAATTCTGAGAGCTCATTGGTGTATGCTGCCGCTATGCCAGAATATCTAATGGAAATGAGGTTACACTGATGGTATAGTAACCCGCCTCTGTACCCACCCTCCATGATTTACATTTGGCACTATATGGTAAATCCCTAATTTATGTGTTACTCTTTCAGCCTACCTTTCGCATTTTCACATAAGGAAAACTATATTTATTTATCCAAACATTATAACAATTTTATTCATTTAATAATAAGATAAAATATAGTATATAATGTCATGTTGTCTAGTTGATAAGAGCAAAAAAAAAATTAGAATTTAATTTTAGTCAACATAATTTCATTTAATTGTTTTTATCGTTAAGTAATTACGTTAACTATAGGTTATTTGTTCCTTTTTTTTTATTTCTTTAATTTTTAAACTATTTAATATTTTATTTCTATTTCCGGTTTCGGTTGCTAAATTTAATAGAATTTATTTAATATAATTTAATTTAATAAAATTTCTAATTCATGGTTTTTTTTTCTCTTATTTCTTTCTTAAATTTCGTTAAATTTGTTTAACTTTTAACTTTTGTTTAATTCAACATTATTTTTCTTGTCTTTCACCTTTAATTTTCTCCTGTCAATTCTTTAATTTCCTTTATGTAGGGATTGTGCAATTTAAAGGGTATTAAGTATGTATGTATTTGTTGATATATGTTCACTTAAGCAAGTGTAAATAAAAAATAATAATAAATTCACTTACCCAAATCCATCCTACGGGCCCAGAGGAATTGTTGTTGGGATTTAATTATCCTAATTTAATTGATTAAAAAATGAAAATGAAATGAAATAAAATGAAAATCAAAGTATGAAAATTTAAATAAAAGGCCGGTTGAACTAATTATTTGTTTGGTTCCTTCTTGTTCTCATTAATGCTACTTCTGGGTTTCTTTTTTCCTAGAAAACCATCATAGTGAAGTTTCTCAACATAGAGCAGAAGAAGACAATAGCAAACTTACTCATTTATCCGAAAAACCAATAAACTATTTCAAAAAACAAATAATTTCCGTTAAGTGCTATAAAAATAAAGTTGAGCATTCAATAATATTTGGTAACTCCATTACCACAATTGATGTAATGACACTCGAAACTAAATAAAACAAATGAAAAAAAACGCATAATCAATTAATCCGATAATTAAGAAGTAAAATTAAGCGAAATAGAAAGAATCCTTTAAACATACAACCATAAAATTAAACATGACACGACTGGTCCCACTTGCTCAAATATTAGAAACTCAAAAAATTAAAGAAAAGATAAAATATGTGTAGATCGACAGGAATTTATTATTGACACTAAGTACAGAAAAGGTCAAAAAATTAAAATTAGAAAACCCATTTAAACCAAATAAAAAGGTAGAAAAAATAGATGAAGATCATTACAAAATCACTAATCAAAATAGGGAAACCAAATACTACAAAACACAATTTAAGAAACAAAAGATAACTCATACCGTTAAACTTCCACAGGAACCTTGTGTATAATGATGTTGTGATTATTCACCACAGGCCACAGTCAACAAATTCAAATAACCAACCCAGATTCCGACCATGGTTACTTACTCTTCTCAAGCTATCAAAAGAATTAATCTAACGGAAATCAATGTCAACACTAATTCTTTTGGTAACAAAATCACAGACTCGCCCCGAATGAAATACATATACAATAAACTACTAAAAGACTTAAATGTTTTAAATTTAATAATAAAAATAACAAAAAGTATTAAATTAAATCATTTAACTTAAATTTCTTTTAAGCACAATTGATAAAAATGTTAGGGTACGAATTAACAAAAAAAATAGATTTAATTGCAGAAAATTCAAATTCATAAACTAAATGATGTCATAAATTTTGTGAATGAAGGTCTGCAGAAGCTTACTAGCTATGAGAATAACCGCAATAGTATTGACACACTCGTTTATGAACTTATTCAATTTATTGAATACATAGAAGACATAGAAATGGGCATGCAACTTTCAAGTCTGGGACTTTTTAATCCAAAATAACTCAATTACGACAAGTTAGAAAACATTAACATCCAGAATATACTTTTCATCAAAATATCAATTCGATTGACCAGACAAATAACGGCTTATTACTCATATCACATATCCCTGTTAACCAAAAAACCATTAACCATAAATAATTCCCTATCCTGACCATAATGGGTATCAGTTAGACTATTCAGATCAACAAACATAATTTGAAGATGAGAATTAAATTTATAATCAAGACAAAAAAGAAGTTAATAATGAATGCATTAAAAAAATAATTCAGCGTATGAATTCAATTTTTAAATTTATACCAACTCCATCAAGGAAAATTTTCCAATACGTTGGACCAAATATAATACTTAAATGGAATTTATCTGAAACTACAATCTCAAAAAATTCTCAAGAACTAAATGGGGATATAAAAATAAATGGAAAAAAATATATAAGAATAAAACAATGTAATGTCAAGATTGGAAATGATATTTTAAGCGCAAATTCTCTAAGTCCAGCATTTGTTTTAACTCCATTGTATTTACCGATTAATGTCACTAAGATATAAATGGTAGAACATAATGACGGTTTTAAATAAATTCCGGAAAATAATTCCACATTTTATATAACAGTAATAATTGTAATTATTGTTATCATTTTTCTTGTCCTATCAAAAATTTCTACAATAAATCCAGTAACGTTCTTATATTTAAAGCTTTAGAAAAAAAAATCAAGAAACACAAGAAAAAATAATCAAGAACCACATCAACAAATAGAACCCACACAAAACCAGTTGCCTGCATTGTACCCTATAATGCCAGCACAAGCATAGGCAACCCTTTTAAGGGTAGGGAAGTGACATATTCACATATCTAGTACTGTTCGAATATATTAGAATATGCTGAGTCGGCGATCCCCCCAATCCACATTTAATATAAATAACCACATCCAAGCATGTGCATCCTTACAGGCACTCCAAATTTTTCGTTATTGTATACAACCACAGCCCCAGCGGGATAGCTCGCTCCCAAAATTAATGTAAGCAATAGGGCAGCACAAGAAATATTTTTTTCGCAAGAGTTAGTCTTAAGCTGATTTAATCAATAAAGACGTGGACCTAATTCATTGATCTTTTTAATATTTTCTTATTATATTTATATTTCTTATTATATTTATATTATATTTTTTCTATATATAATTTTTATAAATTGCAAGACATGCATCCAAGGCGAAGTACAACAGGCACCCCAAGAAGCAAGAACTGGGAGTCACCCCAATTCCCTCATATGCGGGCGAAATGCTGCATATGGACATATACTCCACGGATAAAAAGTTATTCTTAACCTGTGTGGATAAGTTTTCAAAGTTCGCCATAGTACATCCATAGACCTCTAGGGCCATTATTGACGTACGCAGCCCCATACTACAATTGGTAAATTTTGTTCCAAACACCAAATTAATATACTGCGATAGCGAGGCATCCTTCAATTCGGAGACCATAATTTCGTTATTGAAAAACCAATATGACATTGACATCGTTAATGCACCCCCTTTACATTGCAGCTCCAACGGGCAAGTAAAATGATTCCACAGCACAGTTGGGATAGTTGGCCTTCCTAGGTTTCCTAATATAATTGTGATATTTACCATGGGTTATTTATTGGGTATGCGAGTCGTAAATTCCGATTACCCTTTTCTTTGATGCCTTTTTTGTGTACTAGCCATATTGGCTTTTGGACGGCGAAAATGATTTTTTCATTATAGTATTTCTAAATAATTCCTGTTTTTCTTTGTTATTCCACGGGATAAAGATACAGTTTTATGTAAATAAAACTCATTCCCTCATTCAGAGTTCTGATGGAAGTAGAGAAAGTGGTTGTAGCTAGACCATATGGTCTAGTTTCCACTTAATCTTTGTTAGTCGCAGACAATTTTGATCCCCTTTAGCACAAAGTGGATCCCCATTTCATCGGCGGAAACATTATGCATAGTTTTTTTAGGAGGTCGAAAAACAAACAACTAACTATAGTCCTTAACATCTAAGTACTCTTCGACCTAAAGAAATGTAATGTATTGGAATTTAGAAAGTATGTTAGGTTAAATCAATTAAATATTTTGCGTGAATTTTCTAACTTTTGTTATTTTTGATCCCCAACACAATGAATCTGCATAAATTAATACTGTTGCTAAAACTTACATTTGTTTACGACATCAAGCCTCTTTTATAAATAAAGGTGTAATTTTAACATGAAGAAATTATAAATTACTAAACCTGTAGTTATCCCGAATTGACATGGCAACTTAAATAATATTGGAAGTCGCTTTAGAGAATCTTCAAATATCTTATGGTCGGGTTGGGTAGAGAAAGCAAGGATCAAGTTACACCAAGGCCTTGCTTCCGTTTAGTCTTAACTTAGTCTCTAGAATTTATCTGTTTAATTTTATTTTTCAATTTTGGTCAGTTTTTAATTGAATTTACTATATAAATATTAGTTTACGTAGGAATCCTAAAAATAAAAGTATGTGTGGACAGTTAAGGGAAGGGGAAAACCCACCCCACCCTAACGCCGAAGGATACTTATGTGCTGAAGTAGTTAGACCTCATTGATCTTACTATCGCATTTCTGAGGGAGAAGCACGACCCTAAAGATGGCCTACGGCGTTGCTATTCCGACGCTGATATCAAACCGAGAAACCTGGAAGGCTAGCTCTTATTCGAAGACATTCAGGCCATTCAGGACATTTAGGAACAACAGGAAATATTTCGTGGGAGTTGTGGCCAGAGAAAGTTTGGGCAGAATTTTAACTCAAAATTAGGCCCACTAAAATCCCGACTTAAAAATAAACTTGGGAATTGTTATTAGCAGCTTGAGCATTTACAAGGAGAGGTAGCAACATATCACTCGAAGGACATTGTATCAAACGAAGAAAGATTATTGGGTATATTTATTGGTAATTGGTCGTATAAAAATAACCACGCAGTTATATTTTCGCACTCAGAAAAGAATAACTGCTAGATCTTCGTGAAAATCCTCTTAATAGTGGTGGAGGTTACGTGAAACTACTTCCTAGCATCGCCCGATCTGAGCAAATAGTTATAACGTGATCTGTTCCCGCAAAGGAGACAAAAAGGAACTGTCCCAAAATTCGAAGTGGCACCTATATTCTTCTCGGGTGTGGCCTCGCCTTGGAGCTTCAACCACGTGCTGCGCAAAACCTCCTCGGAGATGGAGGGAAACAGGCAGTACATCTCGCCAAGAGTTTCTTTTATCAGGTATGTAGCCGTCTTGCACTAGAACCCCGAATAGAACGCCAGCCAGCATTATTATTTCCAGTATTATATTTTCCGGGAGCTATTTGAACATACAGAACACTCGATTAATACTATTCAGAATCCCCAAAATTCGTGCAGGAAACAGATGATGCAGAATATACTGGATTACATTTTTTTAGAGTAGAACCCTCTTCGTTACCCTACTTCCAATCTAAAGCAGGTACAGACAGATGACCAAAATTCTGAAAGACACCGGATCCAAAAAAATTATATCCAACCGAGATTAGCTAAGAAACCAATCAAAAACAACCAACCGTTTTTCTTTAACTCTGGCGGACAAGTTCTTATATACGGCGCCATACAATCAAATTTAATCAAATAAAATTAATCTATTAATCTATTATCAAATTTAATCTATTACCCTCCTTAAAGACCTTCGATGCCATCGGAAATGATACACTGCCTGACGTAAAAGCCCAAATTAATATGCAAATTAATATGCAAATTAATATGCAAATTAATATTTATTCAATACAGAATAAAAAAATAATTAAAATAAAACAGACAACCTCACGCAAAGTCAACAAATTAGATATTCAAGTAGAACACCCTACAGAAACTAAAAAGCAACATTTAAGAACTATAAAAATCTTTTTGGAGATCCGAACGATAAACTGACATACACGTCAAGAGTAGAAGCTACTGTACGAAGTACATTACCTGTACCAGAGCCATCTGGCTCTCAGACCAGATGTAGAAAAATAAATACAAGAGCTACTCGCAAACAACATAATTAGACCCTCACGGTCTCCATATAACTCCACAATATAGATTGTCCCAAAAGAAAGCGCAGTATGGTAATCGATTATAGAAAATTGAACATGGTTACCATTCTAAACAGATACCCCATTCCGGACGTTAACAACGTCCTTGCACAACTAGGACAGAATAAGTTTTTCTCCGTCATTGACCTCAAAAGCGAATTTCTCCAAATTCCGCTAAGGAAATCCGATATAGAAAAAACGGCATCTAAAAGGCATCAAGTTTATATTTAATACCCTGGAAAAAGCAAATATGCGAATTCAGCTTGACAAATGCGAATTCTTCAAAAAAGAAGTTGAATTCTTAGTGTTTTTAGTGGCCGATAGTGGAATAAAAAAGAATCCAGAAAAAGTCAGGGCCATCGTAGAATTTCCCGAGCCAAAGACCCTCAAGGATCTTCGTTCCTGTTTAGGAATGTCAGGTCGCTTCATCAAAGATTATTCGAAATTCGCAAAGCCCCCTAAAGCCCTTTTAGGAGAGGAAGAGGGGCGTGGCCGTATTTCAAAAAATTTCTCAGGCAGCATTTAATAAGCTAAAACAAACTGCGAAGAGTCATGCTTTCTTATCCAGACTATATTAAAGAATTCCAATTGACCACCGATGCTTCAGATTATGCCATAGGAGCTGTATTAGTTTAGGAGGACAAACCAATAATGTTTATTTCTATAGCCTTAAGTAAGGCAGAAGAAAGTTATGCAAAGAAGAAAGAAATGCTGGCCATAATTTGGTCAATACAAACTCTTCCAAATTTTTTTTCCAAAATAAAGATATTCACAAATCACGAGTCTGTAACCCACCCAACTAATCCAAAAAGCCGTAACGACCGGCAACGCGAGGAAACCTGGTTGCCGATGCAGTGAGTAGACCTCCCTTGCAAACGCATGGAACCGTGCACAGTAGTTTCAGCTATCCCGAATAACTAATACCTATGGCAGAAGAACCAATAAATGTTTTCAAAAATCAAATACTGCTATCTTTGGGAGAAAAATACTACGAATTCGAAATTGTTTTTCCAACTTATCACAGAATTTCAATTAAATTCAGAAAATTTGATTAAAATTCTAAGAGAAAGGCTAAATCCGTATGTCATAAATGGAATCTATACCGACGAGAAAACCCTAGGGAAACTTCAAGAAATGTATACACTTTTTAATAATTACAAAACCAGATTCTCTAATAAAATAGTTACACCCCTGACAGACGAAAATTACCAAGAAAACGCAATTATATTGGAACATAGGAGAGCACACCGCAACAGCAGCGAAAACAGACAGCAGTATATTTTCCACAAACGAGGGCTAAAATCATGAAAATAATAACAAAAATACGAAAGACACCCAAATAAGCCAGAGCTACAAAGCACACCAATACCACAATAACCAGGGCAAATTATTCACGTCGACTTTTACCTCACATGTAAACAAGTAGTCCTCACAGCAATAAATAAATTTTAGAAAATCCAACAGGCTTAAATAAACGATTCACAAGCAACACAAGCAACATTAAGCAACCCCTAAAAGAAACATTAATAAACTTCGGTATTCCAGAAATAGTGATAATAGATAACGCAAAAACCCTTTGATCAGGTCCCATAATGCGGATGCTGCAAGACCAGTTCAATATAAAGGTCTGTGCACCACCCTACAACAGATCAGCCAACGGTCAGATAGATCGCTTTCATTCAACCCTTTCAGAAATTATTAGATTCCAAAAGGGCGAGAAATTACACAGTTGATTTAACGACCTTATAGAGAGATCAGTCTACAAGTATAATTATTCAATAAACTCAACCACAAACAGGAATCTGGCCGATTTATGCTTTGGCAGAAAAGATTTAGCTCACCATAATAAAAGTAGAGATCTGATAAAAAAATATTATCCTGGACAAAACCTCCTCGTACAAAACAATAAAAGATTGGGCAGCAAGCTGTCAGCCAGATACAAAAAAAAAATTGTACAGGAAAACAAAAACATTACAGTACTAACAGAAAGCGGGAGAATTATTTATACAAAACTCATTCGAAATTAAACACCCTCATTTACAGAGCCCTTCTCACTGTGTGTGCTGTGGACGTACATAAAACGGACTACACTAATTCGGAAATTGTGCCATTGACTACAGGACTATCCAAGGTTCAAACAGGGATCTTTATATTGATTAATATTATTGACATAGAGGAATATGAAAATACCATTGATAAAATTATTCACACAGCCTTAATAAAATTAAAAAGTTACGACCCAATTCTGCCCTTCATAACAGAGGAAATCAGGATTGCTAAAAACCTAATCAACAGCTTGAAAGTCAGGAGTATAAGGAAAATACATATAGATCTAACAGATAGTGCTTGGAAATGACTGGCTGGATCCCCAGGTGGCAGAGATTTTGAAATAATTCATGAAAAAATAAATTCAGCTTTAACTAACAACTTAATAGGCTAATCATTGACAAAATAAATAAAACCACTCTCCCCAATACAAATGTAATAAACATAATTTAAATCCTAAACGGAAACAACACCACAATAATGTTTCAAATTCAAATGCTTAAAGACGAAATTCTTAATCTCAATCAGGCCATACAGTGGGCAAAAGCAGACATTAGCAATCCTCAAATACCAGGAGATCAATGAAGTTAAAAAAATATTAGATCAGAATCAATTACCTTACAAAAATTTGGAGAAAGCCATGAACATAGGAGAAGTAAGCATAGCAAGAAACGCAACAATTTTAATCTATATTGTAAAAATCCCTGAACCGATCTAATTAAACCAATAAAAATTGGCCAATATGTCAATAAAATATAAAACAAAAATGTAATTAGATGTCAAGAAAAAATATTCGCAAAAACTGAAAAATGTAATAACAATAATGAAATAACGATTTCTAAACATAAAAATATGATATACAGTAGTAATTCATCTCGCCTACCAAATCTCCTAAAAATCAAATCACTAGAATCAACAACCAACATAGCCCCACAATCGATTAAATCGCACCCGGATTTATCCTACTCAACAGTTTAGCGGCAAGATCTGTTCAACGGAACAACGTCAACGCTTAAAAGGTCATTTGTCAGAAACTTCAGCAATACCGCAATAGAAATTGATGAATAAGTCTTCACTAACAAGTACACCGTACACCATCAATCAATGCAGGCAATCCTCCAAACCGAGATGACAATTAAAGCTTGCACGCACATCCGGCCTTGAAGTTTCAATAACCAAAAGGTGCAAGATCAGCGTCTGGAGCGCTTCCCGTGGGAGCGCTGACGGCAGCCAACAGCACCGTCGCAGGCAGAGGTAGCGACGGAGTTGGCCCCGACGCAGGCAGAGGCAACGACGTAGGTGGGGCATAACTATCACCCAAACATGTAAATTAGATTTAGTTCCAATTTTTGTGCAAATAAATCCGGAGCTCTGGTCCGAATAACATTCCTTTAAAATAAATAAATAATCTTTTATTTTATTTCATTTATTTAGAGTTCTATGGCATCTTTCAAATACTTCAAGAGTCTGGTGATGATGTGCAGTTGAATTTATATTCTTTATTTTTAAATATTTGCATAATTTTTGCATTTTTAAATATAAGATAATACTTTTTTCAGCAGGAATTATTTCTACTTTGACATCTTTCTGTTCATGGTTCATTTCATTTATTAATACCCTTGATACATGGTTATCTTTCCCTTTGAGGTATTCTACAGTATATATATTCTTCCAAGTCCAATCGCATTCGTGTGAGTTTGGAACTTGGATTTCTCCTAGAAAATACCATACCATATACCATACCATATACGAATGGTTCATTTCATTTATTGATATCCTTGATAACGAGTCCGCTTCATGGTTATCTTTCTCCTTGAGGTATTCTACCGTATATATATTCTTCCAAGTCCAAACGCATTCGAGTGAGTTTGTAACTTGGATTTATCCTAGAAAATGCCATACCATATACCAATCATATATATATGGTCTAAATTGATTTATGGCCCAATGGATTTGCTGCTAACTTTTGCTTTTTTGTGGACTTATTACTTTCGCCCTTCGTAAAGGTTCTTGAAGGCCTATGCCACTAGTAGCTGTTGTCCGTTATGGTCTTGGGATGGTACTGCTCCACATGCTTGTTTACTACCATCCGTGGCTATACAAAATACTTTGCTGAAATCTAGGTACTGAGGAAGTGTCGGTTGCATTAATTCCCATTTAAGATTTGCGAATGCCTTGTCTCATTTTGTTGTCCATTCAAATGGTACGTTCTTTTCGCAAAGCCCCATTACGTGGCGTGATTCTTCTGAACAATTTTGAAAGAATCGTCTATAATAATTACAAAATGCAACGAATCGTGTTGCTTCGTCTGCATTTGCTGGTTTGGGATAGTTTCTGATTACATTGTATTTAGTTTCATCAGGAAATATAACTGTATCAGTACACTAGTGAACGAAATAGCTGGTATGGTTTCTGTTTCGAGACCAACAATATCGCTTTGTTAGGTGCATAATTTAGTCAACTCGTTTTTAAACAGCGATGGAAAATTAATAAGTTTTAATACTTCTGAAGTTCTATGCGGATTTTTTTTTTTGCATTTGTGAACATTTTTATAAACAATGTATAGCATTCTATCTTGTTTTCTTTCTTATACCCTTTTCTCATATACTAAAAGGTTATACTAGATTCGTTGAAAAGTATGTAACAGGCAGAAGGAAGCGTTTCCGACCATATAAAGTATATATAAAGCTGCTGAGGCAGCGACGGAGCTGGGCATAAATATCACCCAAACTTGTAATTCAGAGATAATTCCAATTGCGCAAATAAATACGGACCTCTGGTCCTTTTTCTTTTTTTTTTTTAAATTATTAAATATTCTTTTATTTAACTGGCGCCTGTAAGAGCACCCCATAGGCTGCCCTGGTTACGGTACGCGAATTCGTAAAGGAAAAAAACATGTAAGAGCACCCCATAGGCTGCCCTGGTTAGCAAACTTGGAAAAAAAAACAACAAATTTGTAAGATCACCCAAATGGCTGCCAAGATCACCGTGAAACAAAGACATTTCCATCTATACAACAACAAATTACAGAGTACATCAACGAACCACTAGAAACTGACGAAGCAACACTCAATGAATACTATTCAGAAACCACAGATTTCGAGCAAGAAACAGATGAGGCTGAATATACTGGATTACAATTTTTAGAGTAGAACCCTCTTCATTGCCCTACTTCCAATTTAAAACAGGTAATGGAGAGATGATCAAAATTCTGATAGACACCGGATCCAACAAAAATTATATCCAACCAAGATTAGCTAAGAAACCAATCAAAAACCATCAACCTTTTTTCGTTAACTCTGTGGGCGGACAAGTTATTTTAAGTTATACAAGTTATACAGAAACTCAAAAGAGACCAGAGGCTCTCAAACCAGAGGTAGAAAAACAAATAGAAAACGACATAATTAGACCCATACAACCCCCCAATATGGATAGTCCCAAAAAAAAAAAAATGGAAGCATGAGGACAAAGAAAGCACTGAATCGATTATAAAAAATTGAACATGGTTACCATTCCAGACAGATACCCCATACCGGACAACGTACTTGAACAACTAGGATAGTATAAGTTTTTCTCCGTCATTGACATCAAAAGTGGCTTTCACCAAATTCCAATAAGGAAATCCGAAATGGCATCCGAAAAATGGCATTCTCAGTTAACCACGGAATATATGAGTTCACCAGACTACCGTTTGGCTACAAAAATGCCCCTTTAGGGAACATTTAGGGATTAAGTGTTTCGTATACATCGATGACATCATCATCTTTAGCAAAAATGAGGAAAACCATCTATCTGATACTATCTAAAAAAACCATCTAAATGCCTCAAGCAGAACGCTTATCTACCTCGACGAAAGCGCTTGGGAAGCATTCAATAAGCTAAAACATACTCTCGCTTCCGAAGAAGTCATGCTTGCTTATCCAGATTATAGTAAAGAATTCCAATTGACCACCGATGCGTCAGATTATGCCATAGGCGCCGTATTAGCTCAGGAGGACAAACCAATAATATTTATTTCTAGAACCTTAAATAAGGCAGAAGAAGTTACGCACCAAATAAGAAAGAAATGCTGGCCATAATTTGGTCAATACAAACTCTTCGAAATTTGTTGTATGGTCCAACCAAAACAAAGATATTCACAGATCACGAGTCTCTCACCCACCCAACTAATCCAAAACGCCGTAACGACCAACTGAAAGTATGGAAGCAATTTTAGAAGAATACACATGCAAACTTTTCCACAAACCTGGCAAGGCAAACGTGGTTGCCGATGCATTGAGTAGACCTCCCTTGCAACAGCATGGATAACTAAATACAATGACAGGAACTGTACACAGTAGTTTCAGCTCTCCCGAAAACCTAATACCTATGGCAGAAGAACCAATAAATTTTTACCAACATGATACAAACACATTATCGCAGAACCAATATTCAATTCAGAATATTTACTAAAAATTCGAAGAGAAAGGCTAAATCACACGTAAACAAGTGGTCCTCACAGCAATAGATAAATTTTCTAAATTCGCACAGGCTAGAATAGTCAATTCATGAGCAACCCAAGACATTAAGAAACCCTTGAGATAAACACTAATAAAATTCGGTATTCCAGAAATAGTGATAATAGATAACGACAAATCCCTTGGATCAGGTTCCATAATGCGTATGCTGCAAGACCAGTTCAATATAAAGGTCTTTAACGCACTACCATACAAGAGTTAAACCAATGGTCAGATAGAGCGCTTTCTTTCAGAAATTATTATATGCCAAACGGCCGAGAAATTACACAGTTCATTAGGCGACTTTACACTTACTTTACTTCAATACACTCAACCACAAACAGGAAACCGGTCGATTTATTCTTTGGTAGAAAAGTATCACTTGATCTTAAACTACTCCAGACAGAAAGACAATATTTCGGACAAAAGTTCACGCAGGAAAAAGATTTGGCTCACCATAATAAAAGTAGAGATCAGATAAAAAAATATTATCCTGGACAGAGATATTCGTACAAAACGATAAAAGATTAGGCACCAAGTTGTCAGCCGGATACAAAAAAAAAAATTGTCAAGGAAAACAGAATAACTACAGTACTAGCAGAAATCGGGAGAATTATTTATGAAAAACTCATTAAACACCTACGGACTTACAAATACATATACAAATTGACATAGGAATATGAAAATACCATTGATAAAATTAACCCAATTAATTAACCCAATTAGGACCCAATTCTGCCCTTCATAACAGAGGAAATCAGGATTACTAAAATAAAACCTAATCAACAGCTTGAAAGTCAGGAGTATAAGGAAAATACATATAGATCTAACAGGTAGTGCTTGAAAATAGGGTGGATCCCCAGAAGAATTTGGAACCACAGCGAAAGATTGCGCATCCGGCCTTGCAATAACCGAAAGATGCAAGATCAGCGTCTGGAGGGCCGACGCAGGCAGAGGTAGCGACGAAGTTGGCACCGACGCCGTCAGAGGCAGGGACGGAGATGGGGCCTAAATATCACCCAAGCTTGTAATTCAGATTTATTTTTTCAAATTTTTTTGCAAATAAATCCGGACCTCTGTTCCGAATAACATTCTTTTGAAATAAATAAATTATATTTTATTTCCCTTACATCTCGCTCCAAAAATTAATGTAAGCAAACGGCCAGTACAAGAAATATTTTTGTCGCAATAGTTAGTCTTAAGATGAGATCAAAGAAATAAAGACAAGTTTTTTTATTCTTAGCGTTGTCCATAGTCAACTGACAGAAAATTAGTTCGACTCATAAAACATAACCATTTCACTGGCGCAGTCGGTAGGATACAAAAAGTATCCGAAAAAAATAACTTTGAATGGAAAATAAATGAAATTTTATAAAAATTTTCTAACACAAAGACGCGAACACCCTTCAACTTGGGTTATAATTCCAATTCGGTTGCTCAACATAAAAAGTGGAAGTTGTACAAATTAATAAATAAAATTTTATAAACTAGTTATTTTAAATAATTCCCAACACAAATACAAGAAAACCCTTTCACTTGGATTATAAATCCAATGAGGTCGTCTAACTCAAAAGGTGGATGTGAACCAAGAAAACTAAAAAAAAAATAAAACATTAAGTCCAATAGCAACAAAAAAGCAACTTGAACAAACTTTTATACTGTGATAAGTGAAATTAAAATAAAAATAAAACAACATTTTGAAAAGATATTTACTAAAACAATAAAATTAAAAATCTACAATAACAATGGCACAACCAATTAATTCCGCACCCCAAATCGTAGTGCTGAACGATAACTACCTTGCTGAAGTCCGTCAGCAGGTTAACAACATAATGCCATTTAAGGGTGATCCAGAAACTCTCTACACCTTCATAAGCAGAGTGGACTAAGTGATTTCACTCTACCAAACTAACGATGTGAAAGGACGATCGAAAGGAACTTGGACGGGCACGTAACACGATCTTTGGGACTTACAAACGTCGAAGATGGGCTTACCCTCAAAGCGAGATTAGTTGCAGTATTCAAGCTACTGAAGAACTTCAGGAAGACACCTTATAAAGGAAATCTGAGGGCATTCTTCGAAGAGGCGGAAAGACGACGTTAAATCTTGATTTCGAAATTACACCTGGAAGCTAACCAACCACAATTTCTTATTTATCTTCATGCAATTAAAGATTCCATTAATCCAATACAAATATTTACTATTTTGACTCAACATGATATCTCAGACTTAAGATCATTAATTACTATTACACAAAATGAGGGAATTTATGAAGAACATATTAATTTTGAATTGAATAAAATTCCGGAAATCCTAATCTGAATCCAAAATCACACAAATTCAATACAAATACCCAAACTCAATATCGACTAAGTTATCCACAATATTCTCAACCTAACCTAATTTTAAACAATACATGCAATTTTTTAGACCCACCTATACACTGCAGATACCCAACAACGAACCTATGGGACACACCCAAAATTATTTCAGACCTATACATGAATATATAACCAAGTAATCCCAAAAGTCCTTTCCCACAATATTACAATAAAATCCCAAATCCTCCAAGAGCACATTTTAGAGGAAATGCAACAACAACACTTACAACAACCCTCCACATCTAATAATACTAACTTTCAGAGTACTAAAAGACCAAAACCATCAGACAGTGGACAAACCAAAATGCCTATTGACGGATTTAGATTTCAAGACGCATTTTCACAAGCATTTATAAATAACAAAAATAGCACAGTTACTCTTTTTCACAAAACGTAAATGTTAATACTTGAGAAACGGGAACAATCCAAAATTTGTATATTCAAAAGAAATTAGAACCAATTAAAAATTCAGGTCAAATTCAACACAAAAAATAGATTTTTCACTGTTTCGATTAGATTACCTAAATCAGGAGGAAACTTTAAAGTTGAAAGGTTTATTACATAATAAATTTAAAAATCTTCAATATAGAGAAGCATTTTCTAACATCTACAAATACCATTAAATACATACTAAAAACAACACATAACTCACCAATTTATTCAAAACAGTACCCACTTGCCCAAATGCACGAAATAGAAGTCGAATAGCAATTACAGGAAGTGCTTAATTAGGGATTAATTAAGTAATTAGCCAAACAACAGTCCTACATGGGTAGTAGCAAAAAAAAACGGATGCTTCTGGAAAAATTAAGTATAGAGTAGTAATTGATTATAGGAAACTTAATGAAATAACTATCACTGACAGATATCCAATATCAGACATGGTAAACGGTAAATCCTTGGTAAATTAGGAAAATGTCAATATTACACTACTATTGATTTGGAAAAGGGATTTCACCAAATAGAAATGGACCCAAATATCTAAAACATGATGAATACATTCCAAAGGTGCATGAATAATATCCTTCGACTTTTGCTTAACAAACACTGTTTAGTGTATTTGAATAATATTATAATTTTTTCCACATCCCTTAATGAACATTTAAATTTATTACAGTTCGTTTTTTCAAAACTCGCAGGAGCAAATTTAAAATTGCAGCTCGATATATGTGTATTCCTAAAAAAGGAAGCTAGTTTTCATGGTCTCATAGTAACTCCTAATGGTATAAAACTAAACAATCTAAAAATTAAAAACATAGATTCATATCCAATCCCAAAAAAGGTAAAAGAGATCAGAACATTCCTTGGTTTAACTGGTTATTATCGTAATTTTATCCTAAATTACGCAGACATAGCAAAACCAAAGGCAAAAATAGATGCACAAAACTGAGATTACATAGAAGCATTCAAAAAACTTAAAGCTTTAATAATAAGAGAACCAATTCTCCAATTACCAGATTTTGAAAAAAAATTTACTTTATGCCAGAAAGTTAGCTCTAGGGGCAGTTCTTTCTCAAAATGTTCATCCTTATTCTTGATAATACAGCGCTATCGAAAAAGAATTACTCGCCATAGTTTGCGCAACCAAAACCTTTATTTACTAGGACGACAGTTTCTTTATTGCTAGTGACCATCAAACTCTTAGATGGCTGCATACCTTAAAGGAATCGAATGCTAATCGATTATATTAAAGGCAAGGCGAATTCAGTTACCAATGCATTATCAAGAATTAAAATTGAAGAAAACCATCATAGTGAAGTTTCCCAACATAGTACAGAAGAAGACAATAGCAAACTTACTCATTTATCCGAAAAACCAATAAACTATTTCAAAAAACAAATAATTTCTGTTAAGTCCGATAAAAATAAAGTTGAGCATTCAACAATATTTGGTAACTTCATTACCACAATTGATGTAATGACAATCAAAAATAAATAAAACAATAAATGAAAAAAAAAAAAACGCATAATCAATTAATCTGATGACGAAGAAGTAAAATTAAGCGAGATAGAAAGAATCCTTTAAACATACAACCATAAAATTAAACTTGACACGACTGGTCACACCTGCCAGAATATCTAATAGAAATGAGGTTACACTGATGGTATAGTAACCCGCCTCTGTACCCACCCTCCATGATTTACATTTGGCACTATATGGTAAATCCCTAATTTATTTGTTACTCTTTCAGCCTACCTTTCGCATTTTCACATAAGGAAAACTATATTTATTTATCCAAACATTATAACAATTTTATTCATTTAATAATAAGATAAAATATAGTATATAATGTCATGTTGTCTAGTTGATAAGAGCAAAAAAAAAATTAGAATTTAATTTTAGTCAACATAATTTCATTTAATTGTTTTTATCGTTAAGTAATTACGTTAACTATTGGTTATTTGTTCCATTTTTTTTATTTCTTTAATTTTTAAACTATTCAATATTTTATTTCTATTTCCGGTTTCGGTTGATAAATTTAATAGAATTTAATTTAATAAAATTTCGTTAAATTTGTTTAACTTTTAACTTTTGTTTAATTCAACATTATTTTTCTTGTCTTTCACCTTTAATTTTCTCCTGTCAATTCTTTAATTTCCTTTATGTAGGGATTGTGCAATTTATAGGGTATTAAGTATGTATGTATTTGTTGATATATGTTCACTTAAGCAAGTGTAAATAAAAAATAATAATAAATTCACTTACCCAAATCCATCCTACGGGCCCAGAGGAATTGTTGTTGGGATTTAATTATCCTAATTTAATTGATTAAAAAATGAAAATGAAATGAAATAAAATGAAAATCAAAGTATGAAAATTTAAATAAAAGGCCGGTTGAACTAATTATTTGTTTGGTTCCTTCTTGTTCTCATTAATGCTACTTCTGGGTTTCTTTTTTTCCTAGAAAACCATCATAGTGAAGTTTCTCAACATAGAGCAGAAGAAGACAATAGCAAACTTACTCATTTATCCGAAAAACCAATAAACTATTTCAAAAAACAAATAATTTCCGTTAAGTGCGATAAAAATAAAGTTGAGCATTCAATAATATTTGGTAACTCCATTACCACAATTGATGTAATGACACTCGAAACTAAATAAAACAAATGAAAAAAAAACGCATAATCAATTAATCCGATAATGAAGAATTAAAATTAAGCGAAATAGAAAGAATCCTTTAAACATACAACCATAAAATTAAACATGACACGACTGGTCACACCTGCTCAAATATTAGACACTCAAAAAATTAAAGAAAAGATAAAATAAATGTAGATTGACAGGAATTTAATATTGACACTAAGTGCAGAAGAGGTCAAAAAATAAAAATTAGAAAAACCACTTAACCCAAATAAAAATGTAGAAAAAATAGATGAAGACCATTACAAAATCACTAATTAATATAGGGAAACTATACTACTACTATACTAAATACTACAAAACACAATTTAAGAAAACAAAAGATAACTCATACCGTTAAACTTCCACAGGATCCTTCTGTTTAATGATATTGTGATTATTATTCACCACGGGCCACAGTCAACAAATTCAAATAACCGACCCAGATTCCGACCATGGTTACTTACTCTTCTCAAGCAATCCAATTGAAGTACTAGTAGTATATCAACATCACTGTCTAAGAATTAATCTAACGGAAATCAATGTCAATACTAATTCTTTTGGTAACAAAATCACAGACTCGCCCCGAATGATATACATATACAATAAACTACTAAAAGAATTAAATGTTTTAAATTTATAAAAAAAAATACAAAAAGTATTAAATTAAATCATATAAATTAAATTTCTTTTAAGCACAATTGATAAAAATTATAGGATACAAATTAACAAAAAAAAATAGATCTAATTGCACAAAATTCAAATTCATAAACTAAATGATGTCATAAATTTTGTGAATGAAGGTCTGCAGAAGCTTACTAGCTATGAGAATAACCGCAATAGTATTGACACACTCGTTTATGAACTTA
This sequence comes from Drosophila erecta, assembly GCF_003286155.1. Lineage (NCBI taxonomy): Eukaryota > Metazoa > Arthropoda > Insecta > Diptera > Drosophilidae > Drosophila > Drosophila erecta. Next base: position 221,674 of record NW_020825256.1, on the reverse strand, counting down.
TGCAATTTATTGAATACATAGAGGACATAGAAATGGGCATGCAACTTTCAAGTCTGGGACTTTTTAATCCAAAATAACTCAATTACGACAACTTATAAAACATTAACATCCAGAATATACTTTTCATCAAAATATCAATTCGATTGACCAGACAAATAACGGCTTATTACTCATATCACATATCCCTTTTAACCAAAAAACCATTAACCATAAATAATTCCCTATCCTGACCATAATGGGTATCAGTTAGACTATTCAGATCAACAAACATAATTTGAAGATGAGAATTAAATTTATAATCAAGACAAAAAGAGTTCATAATGAATGCATTAAAAAAATAATTAAATAATTAAATTTGTAAATTTATACCAACTCCATCAAGGAAAATTTTCCAATACGTTGGACCAAATATAATACTTAAATGGAATTTATCTGAAACTACAATCTCAAAAAATTCTCAAGAACTAAATGGGGATATAAAAATAAATGGAAAAAAATATATAAGAATAAAACAATGTAATGTTAAGATTGGAAATGATATTTTAAGCGCAAATTCTCTAAGTCCAGCATTTGTTTTAACTCCATTGTATTTACCGATTAATGTAACTAAGATAAAAATGTTAGAACATAATGACGGTTTTAAATAAATTCCGGAAAATAATTCCACATTTTATATACCAATAATAATTGTAATTATTGTTATCATTTTCCTTGTCCTATCAAAAATTTCTACAATAGATCCAGTAACGTTCTTATATTTAAAACTTAGAAAACAAGAAAAAAATAATCAAGAAACACAAGAAAAAAATAATTAAAAACCACAACAACAAATAGAACCCACACAAAACCAGTTGCCTGCATTGTACCCTATAATGCCAGCACAAGCATAGGCAACCCTTTTAAGGAGAGGGAAGTGACATAATCACATAACTAGTACTGTTCGAATATATTAGAATATGCTGAGTAGGCGATCCCCCCATCCACATCGCTCTCCTTACAGGCACTCCTGCAGTTTGTACCTATATAATGTATTATTCTCGGCCGAGAGAAACTCTAGTGTGTGGCTAGTGTCATGGCTAGTGTGTGTAAGTCACAGTGAAATGCATAAACGGCCTTCGTAATGATTTTAGAAACGCTTCTTCGTCTGAGAAGCCGATTAAATGCCTATTTTTTTTAATTAAGCGACGAAGTTTATAACCGCTTAACAATTGCCGGTCTGCAAACCTTTAGGCAATAAATCCTGACTTGTTATATAGCACTTCAGACCAGAAAATTCTTTTATTTTTTATAAGATTTTGTTTAAATCCATTGCACAACTATATCACGTCAGGATCAACAATATTTAAGCTGACAGTTTTTAATAGCAGCTTAATTTTATCAATAAAACTCAGCCTTAATTTGGAAAACTATATAAATTGTATTTCTTGTGAATTTGCGCTTAGAATAGCGGCGACAACAACAAAGCTATTTGGCTGCGAAAAAGTTTGCTAAGCGATCTGGAACCGAAGAGTAAGTGCCATAGACTTACAAATAGCATTGGTTAGTATTAAATATCTATGTTCAATTTTTCTATTCAATTTTTCTGTTAAGAAATCATAGAGTTGTCGACAATTTGTTTAATTAAAATTTGTAAATACGAAGAGACCTATTTGGTATCGGAAATTAAAACCTTTATTTGGCTAGATTCATGACAAATCACCATGTACTTGTTTTTTTTTTTTTTTTAATTTGTCGATGCTTATAAATAAATGCCAAAATAAATAAAATACAAATGCATAGAAGACAATTATTTTGTTCATTTTAAGCTTCTGCACTGAAAACGATTGAATGTACAAAACTAACAAGTATTTTAATACGTTTATAAGGACAAATTTATTACAGGTACAAAAAAATTTAAAATAAGCAATGCATTGTCCCACTAAATGGATATTCCCGCTAACACTCTGTTAGCACTATGTCTTGTGGTTTTTACGATTTATAGTTAAGTATAAAGAAGTTTAAGACGGAACGAGAATAGGATGCTCTCTGCTGTAACTACGTGGCACTTTTCACCCTCAGGGTGACTAAATAAACGAGAAGTTCTTGTCAAAATAATTTTTAAGTGCGGCTGTGCTTAAGTATATACTCGGTTATTCCATATAATTGTATATATTAAGTGACAGTTTATTCTTATGTATAACAAGTTCGTAAAAACTAGTATTTTTCTATTTATGCAGGGTGTCGTAACGCCGAATTAGTTGATTTATGTTTTGGATTGTACACAACATTTATCTGCGTTTCGATGCTGAGGGCCGGCAGGCCATTGTCTTCTGTCGTTGACTTTATGAAGATTATGTTGGAAGGGAAACTGCCTTTCATAACCTGCTGGCCTACAGATAAATATAAATATAATTATATATTGGTAATATTCATAAGTCAAAAAAATATAATTTTTATTTACTGAATAATTATACCTTTTTATTTTGAAATACACCGACCTTCTTAATTTAGGTCTCGAGTTGAACTCTCTTTATTGATCTAGATTGATTGACGTTAAAGTCCCGGTTTCGAGCTTTTCAAATATGGACTTTGGATTTTAGGATTTATAGACAGCTTTGGAGTTATTTGCATTTCTCTCGGATTCAAGTGCATTGGTTCTTGGATACAAGTGCTCTTAGATTTCTTAAGATTTTGTATATTTGAAAATGAAAAGTTTTGTTTTCGATTTTGCGAGTCCTAACTCGTGAGGGTTTAGGCAAAGAAATTTTAGTCTACCAGTGGGTGATTTGTCTCAATTACATCCTGTATTGATTGGGTACATAATAGGTAGTGTGGGGTATATTGGTTATACTGTATATATGCCACCTGTCCTCAGGTGGTTAAAATTGGATACAACATTATATTGTTTTCGGGTTAGTGTTATTTTACATTGTTGTCTGGTTTCAAATGTTCTTCGTTTTGTTTAGAATAAAAGTTTCTTACAAATATTCTTGAACTAATATGCTAGGTACAAGGTTAAGCTTATAATCATAATAACGAAAGTTGTAACGCATATAATTTGGGATATATATTGTAGTGCTTTACATGAACGTTTATCAATTCCTTTGTTTGTAAATTTGATAAGGTTATACTCTTGTAACATTATTAGTAATATAAATTTTTTGCGTAAAATCTGCTAGATTGTTTGAAATTATGAATTCATTTATATGGACTTAAATTTTTAATCCTTAAAATGTTATTTCCTGATATTACAATTTTGTTGTTAGTGCAATCTTGAATAATAGCTGTTTCTGGTAGATTCCATGTAATTAGTATATTCGGTTCTATGTAATTGATTTGAAAATTTTTATGAGTCTTAGTGTATTTCTTTCATTCTGTTTGATTAATCCAACTATACACTTGTCAAATATTACTAACTCTGTATCCTTAAGGTATATTTGATTATTGATAATATAAAACCTATTAAAGATTTGCTCAGTTAGAATGTAACCGTGTTCATCTGGGTAAGAAACTACTTGAAAGATTGTAACTTTGGTGATATCGTTTGGAACATGGGAAATAATTAGAATTTCGTTTGTATCTGTATTCAACCACGTTGATGTTTTAATAGTTTCGGGTTAAAGATTCCTATAATAATAATAATAATAATAATAATAATAATAATAATAATAATAATAATAATAATAATAATAATAATAATAATAATAATAATAATAATAATAATAATAATAATAATAATAATAATAATAATAATAATAATAATAATAATATTAATAATAATAATAATAATAATAGTAATAATAATAATAATAATAATAATAATAATAATAATAATAATAATAATAATAATAATAATAATAATAATAATAATAATAATAATAAGAATAATAATAATAATAATAATAATAATAATAATAATAATAATAATAATAATAATAATAATAATAATAATAATAATAATAATAATAATAATAATAATAATAATAATACATAGCCGCGAAATTCAAAAGACAAAAATGCTGAACTGAGATATTTGCCAAACTAATATTTGGTTTCCGGTGAGACAGAAATCTATCACGAATTTTTCTCTTACGTTGAATATTTCCGGAGTTTATTCAAATGTCAATTTCGCTATATTACAGATTTCGCACTCGTTAATGATGATCTCTTTAAATTCGGCGTAGGTTAAGTATCTATTATCTTTTGGGTACAACTTCGCAATTTGGTGAAACTGCTAGGGCTTATGATTTCATTCTTCGTTATTAGCGAAGTAAAATGCGCTGTTCTTAGTGCACAAATATTCCTTAATGATATTTTTGGCGACTTCAACTGTCTTTATAGATTATCTTGATTTTCAGCTTTGGAAAATGATGGCTTACATTGGGTATTTTGCTGTGACCCTTTTCTAGTTCTAGTTGCTTAGAGTAATAATTAAGTAGTCTTTCAGTTATTGATATGTAATTTAAATTATATTCACTCGAGTCACGGGCACCGAGACCGACCCTCAAAACCCCCTCATATCTTCAATTCAGCCGAATGCAGGACTCGCAAATATTGTTTAGATAATGAAATATCCGCTCTGTTGCTGACTCTGCAACCAGAATTGTTCGCGTGGGAGCTGACACAGTAAGAATATTCCTTTTTTATATGTTAACCGCTAAGTACGATCTGAAATAAACTTTACTTCTGTCTCGACTTCGATGTTTGATGTTTTGATGTTTTATTGTGAAAGCAACGAAAAATACAAAACTTACCCCAAACGTACTAAAAGGAAAGGAAAATCCAATAATCCCCTCCAACCCTCTTCATCAGCTCCACCGCTCAGGCCACGAGTGGTAACTGGCGCAGCCAATTTGCATTTACTTACCTGTAAATAGAAAAAAAAACATGTAAAATGAAAGATAAATATGTGAGGTTAAAGTGACAAGTGCTGGTAATAAAGATTAATACAATCAATTGAAATAATAATAACAAACTAGTGGTTCAAACAAGACATAATACACAAACTCATACATACAAAGGTAAAATAACTCTTCATGTACTCACAATGTATACGTCAAACGTGATAACTCTGCGGTGTGTCTCTCAAATGAGACACATGCACTCATACATACGAAAAGCAAAGAATAAACACATTCATACATACAAAGGTAAAATAACTCTTCATAAGTTATCATAACTCGATAACTACAACGGACTATACATTAGAACAAATCATACATATATACAACAAAAGAATTATTTTTACATTCATACAAAATCAAACGCACACATCCAATATGAGCATGCCAGCGTAATATCAACGAGCTAGACGCTGCCGCGACTCAGTCCAGCCAGGCATCATATTGCATTAAGTGCACATAACATAAACAAACCCCATATATCTACAACACATTGTGCAACAGTATCAGACTCATTGTCGTACACAAACAAACACAAAGGCAACTACATTGTTGCAGAAACCAAACCACACATAGAAGGGCTATAATTTTATTGTTTCCAAATAATAGGTTGGCAAATATCTCCCTTCCGCTTTTTTGCTATTTATTCAATGTTTTATAAAAAGTGATACAGTGATCGGATTTAGTTCAAATATGCGCCGTTTTGTTCGATAATCTGTTTCCATCTAGACGGCAACTTCATAATACCTCCCTCGTAGAAGCCCCCTTCTTATTTGCGAAGAACTCGGACAGCCACTTTTCACAAGCCTCTTTTGAGTTGAACTTTACACCACCAAGGTCATTCGCCATGGACAGGAACAGGTGGTAATCACTTGGCGCTATGTCCGGGCTATATGGTGGATGCGATAAAACCTCCCATCCGAGCTCCCGTAGCTTCTGACGAGTCATCAACGAAGTGTGTGGTCTGGCGTTGTCCTGGTGGAACACTACACCCTTCCTGTTGGCCAATTCTGGACGCTTCTGGTCGATCGCCTGCTTCAAGCGGTCCAGTTGTTCGCAGTAGATGGTAGAATAAAGCGTCTGGCCATATGGGAGCAGCTCATTGTGGATGATTCCCTTCCAATCCCACCAAACACACAGCAAAACCTTCCTGGCCGTCAATCCCGGCTTGGCCACTGTTTGGGACGATTCACCGGCTTTCGACCACAACCGTTTTCGCTTGATATTGTCGTATGTGATCCATTTTTCGTCGCCAGTCACCATCCGCTTCAAGAATGGGTCGAGTTCGTTCCGTTTCAGCAGCATATCGCAGGCGTTGATTCGGTCCAGAAGGTTTTTTTGCGTCAAATCATGCGGCACCCAAACATCAAGCTTTTTTTTGTATCCAGCCTTCTGCAGATGGTTTAAAATGGTTTGGTGACTAACTCCCATCTCCTGGGCGATGTCACGAGATGCCACATGCCGCCGGCTGGCTTATCCATGGTGTCGTTTTCACCGGCTCTGAATCGTCGAAACCATTCCTCCGCGGTTCGAAATGATAGAGTACCATCCCCCAAAACACCATTAATCTCACGGAACGTTTCTCTGGCGGATTTGCCTTTAACGAAGGAAAACTTTAAAATAGCGCGAATTTCGGCGTTAGTGAACTCCATGTTTACACGTCTATAACTGTTGAACGCAATATCCAAACTAATCATAGCATAGCGTCGTTTTGTTGGTTATGTCCAAACCTTTCAAATTATGTATAGTATTGCCAGATACTCTGTAGCGCTTTGTACATAGCAGCGAATTTCAAAAGACAAAAAGGCGGAAGGGAGATATTTGCCAAACTAATAAATAAAAAAATAATATATATACAGTCATAAAAACATAAATCACACATACACATTTACAATTTGTTCATATTCAAATCGATACCACACTTCCTAGAAAAATTACCCGCTCCAATACCCGACTAAACCCCCTACTTGTAGTCAGTGAAGATACCCATGAAACCCCCTCGGGTAATATTTCCGGCCCTTCTAGGTCCATGACCCCTATGGTTAGCAACACTAATAGCAACTTATCAGCAACATTCAAACCAAAAGACATTATGACCTTTATCAGCCAATTACCCCCGTTTGACAGTTCACCCATATACCTCGATAGATTCATAACCAGCGTAGAAGAGGTACTAATGCTTATTAGGGGTGCTGACCAGACACCTTACGTACTTTTTACACTCAGGGCAAAACGAAACAAGATCATAGGAAGGGCAAACGAAACTCTAGAACTCGCCAACACTCCTTTGATGTGGGATGAGACTAAAAGTAACCTCATCCGAATGTATTCAAACAAGAAGCTTGCCAACACACACCAACCTAAATGAATGCATCAATCAATCAATCAATCATTTCTTTAAAAACGGCACAAAACAACTTCTAAACAAGGCAAATGATTTTGTTACCCTTTCCTCCTGGATTTAACACCATTGGCATAATGCAAATGATCCTTTTTCCTTCCATTTTCGATGGTATAATAAGCATGGACCTCCTGTCACAACTCGGCGTAATAATCGACCTAACCAATTTACTACTCAAAACAAATAATGCCACAATCCCGATACAAACTTACTGTAACCGTACCTCCGACATTCATAAAATCCCTAAACCTTAACTTATTGTGCTCTACCCGTCAAACCCAGTATTCTTATTTACTTTACCGGGCTACAAACAATGTAACAAATTTCGAAATAGTCAACTATACAGATTCTGACCAACTTTTCTACCTTGAAACCCACATTCCTATCGAGAATCAGACTATATCGAACTCTTTCACCTCATGTCAGACACTTATAATCATCAATCCCAACCCACATGCTTCAAAGAACTTCAATCAAGTCATCACGTCTATTATAATGATAACACTCTCATTTACAAACAAGATTAGGTACTCGATCCCAACCATGAACGACACATACATGTTAGATGCTATAGGTACCCATTTATACACAAAGATGATGTTAAAAGACAAATCGACCTTAAATCGACGATAAATGATGTCTTAATCAAGTCAAGCTTCTCCCCTTGGTCCGCTAAATACTTTTCCACACTCGACTTGGCCAGCGTATTTTACCAAATAGAAATGAAAACCACCTTTCACGGTGGAAGGTGGACATTACGAGTTCGTGTGTATGCTTTTCAGTCTTAAGAATGCTTCAGCTACTTTTCAAAGAGTTATGAACAATATTCTAGGTGACCTAGTCGGGTCCATCTGTTTAGTCTATTTCGACGACATTATCACCATTTCACCCTCCCGCCAAGAACATATTACACACCAAGTCTTTATAGACCAAGTCTTCACTAAGCTAACAAAAGGGCATATAGTAATGTAATTATGCCTTCCTCATAATTCAGTTATACAAAGACCGACCGTGGTGGTCCGCCATATCGATTACTCTTTAAATAAACAAACATTTCTCGATACTGCGAATCTTGTTAAAGAAACAAACATTTCTCGATATTGCGCATCCACTCAAGCTGCAACCAAAACCCAACATCTAGGCAGCCACGTAGTACATAAGAATCCTTTTTCCGTACGTATGCACATAAGCATAAGCAAGAATCGCTCTCGCGCAGATCAAGTAAACAACCCACTAACCCAGTAAATCTAAGATTATCTAATACCATTTGTTTCAGTCTTAAGCCTACATTCAATCAATAAAAACGCAAAGCGGATTTATTCGGAATTTTATTTATTTCGGCGTTGATCTTAGTTCAAATACAGATCATTTATTCGACTCAAAACAAAAACTATTTAACTATATAATTACAAAACAAGGCATTAAAACCAACCCGAACCAAATCGCAGCTATTCAAAGCTACCCCTGCCCCAAAAGCAGGAAAGCTATTCAATCCGTTCTATTCTAGGCTTTTACGGTATTACCGAAAATTTTAAAAAGACCTCGCCCGAATTTCTAAACCAATGACAAGACAACTGAAAGGTAAAAAACCCGTTACAATTGGTGACGAATTTCTAAAATTACTCTTAATTTACCTACTCTTAAATTACCCATTTTACAGTACCCACATCATTCTAAAAACTTCATATTGACTACGGACGCAATGAATTTCGCCACATTTCGGCACACTATAAAACGATAAGCCAGTCTGTTTCGCTACTCGACAATAGAGAAAGAAATGCTGGTTATCATTTGGGCCCACCAGTATTTCAGACCATATTTATTCGGTAGAAAATTTACTATCGTGACGGATCAAAGTAAGATCATCCGATGGCGTCTCCAACTGCTTGAATATGATTTCGAAATAATTCACAAAAAAGGCTCCCAAAATGTTATAGCTTAATACTTTTTCCCCCACATGAAGAACAAAATTTAACAGTTAATCAACCAATGTGAAACTTGTCTAAGACTTAAATACGACAGACACCCCCAGAAAATCTCATTCTCATTCCCTCAACACCCCTTGACATAATCCATCATATCGACATTTACTGTATCAACAACACATACAACATGACTGTGATCGACAAATTCTCTAAATTCGTAATCATAACTTCCTGAATATAGTAAAATCACTATTCGGAATTTCCGGACAGATAGTTTATGACCAAGGTCCCGATTTCCCCCGCAACATATTCAAAAAATGTTGCTCACAATTGCAAAAAAAAAATTGTGGAACACTCCACCCTTACAGAAATCTACAGAATAATCCTTGACACAAGCAAAGACTAATAACTACCAATCGAACACGACGAATTACTGACGGAAACGTTAATTACCAATAACAATGCGATCCATTCGGCAACCAAGCTCAGCATATACGAACTGTTCACTCTGCCAGTGAACATTTCATTTAACAAAAAACACCGAATGAACGAAAAATTATTACCTAGAAGAACTACATACTTTTCAAAAAAAACTCTACCCAATCGTTAAAGAAAAACTTGAAAAGATCGTAAAAGCAAGACCAGAAAAAAGAAGATCCCTTTCCAGTAGATCCCGAAAATATAGTTTTGAGGAAAGAAAACAGGAGGAATAAAGTAACATCCATGTTTTCTCTACAGCAAGTCGCTAACATCCACGGCACTACACTCACTACCATTTAAAGACAGAAACTACACAAATCAAATATCAGGAAACTAATATTAAAAAAGAAAAAAGAACTACTGGATGGGGGGTAAACAGGAGAGATGTTAATTATTGCAATTCCAGGTTTACTTATGGGTCCGCACAGTCGTAACGTATTACAAAACTTAATAATACTGCACCTCTTGCTAAAGGTAAACTTATATTAGAAAATTATAAAAATACAAGACATGTTATTAACCTAACAAAATACCATGACTGCATTAATTAAATACGCACCACCGTCAATTCTCTTCTAGAAGTTGACACACTAATAGATTCTATACTTATACTAAAGTCAAAGCTTTCTCAACTACAAACTAAACTAGATTCAATTACCCCTCTTAATAGAAAAAAAAAAACAGGTCTTATGAACGGTATTTCTGGTAATATGGACGCAAATATGGTAATATGGATTCCAAAGAAATAGACGATAAATTCAATAGTCTGAATGATAATCTCAACGTAGTATCAGACAATCTCCAATTGCAAAACGAGTTTAATAATGAAATTCTTACTTGTTTTGAAAATATAACCAAACACGAAAAATTATGAACAAATTTTAATGAACAACTTTCTTACAAACTTTTAAAATAAAATTGTTAAAGAATTAAATGAAGAACAAAATTTATTACGAAAATTACATTAAAAAAATAAATACTACAATACATAAATAGAATTGATTATAGTATTGAACTATTATGTAACCATCTCAACGGTATTATTGAAAGCCTACTACTTGCAAAACTTATCTTAAACAAAGAATAATTACTAAAAATAACAAATATATTTCAAACCAAAACAAAAATCTATATGTCCAATCATATGAGCAATTATACAGTTTTTTAAAATTACATACTACCGATAGCAATTCAAACATTCAATTCAAAATAATTCCCCTACCAATAAATAATATCACTTTGATGTAACTCCTAATTATACTTCGTACAATAACAGAAGTAAAATTTACCCTCTAAGAGAAAAATGTTTAAAATAACATATCCTTACGCGAAAACTTCAATTTCCCCACCCACCGAAATACGACTTGTATCGGAAGCCTGTTGCAAGAAGAGATCAGCTTCTGCGACATACAAGAAACTAACACTATCACAGATATATTTGAGGCGGAAAAGGGCTGTAACTATTTCAAAAAACAAATAATTTCCGTTAAGTGCGATAAAAATAAAGTTGAGCATTCAATAATATTTGGTAACTCCATTACCACAATTGATGTAATGACACTCGAAACTAAATAAAACAAATGAAAAAAAAACGCATAATCAATTAATCCGATAATGAAGAATTAAAATTAAGCGAAATAGAAAGAATCCTTTAAACATACAACCATAAAATTAAACATGACACGACTGGTCACACCTGCTCAAATATTAGACACTCATTTAATATTGACACTAAGTGCAGAAGAGGTCAAAAAATAAAAATTAGAAAAACCACTTAACCCAAATAAAAATGTAGAAAAAATAGATGAAGACCATTACAAAATCACTAATTAATATAGGGAAACTATACTACTACTATACTAAATACTACAAAACACAATTTAAGAAAACAAAAGATAACTCATACCGTTAAACTTCCACAGGATCCTTCTGTTTAATGATATTGTGATTATTATTCACCACGGGCCACAGTCAACAAATTCAAATAACCGACCCAGATTCCGACCATGGTTACTTACTCTTCTCAAGCAATCCAATTGAAGTACTAGTAGTATATCAACATCACTGTCTAAGAATTAATCTAACGGAAATCAATGTCAATACTAATTCTTTTGGTAACAAAATCACAGACTCGCCCCGAATGAAATACATATACAATAAACTACTAAAAGAATTAAATGTTTTAAATTTATAAAAAAAAATACAAAAAGTATTAAATTAAATCATATAAATTAAATTTCTTTTAAGCACAATTGATAAAAATTATAGGATACAAATTAACAAAAAAAAATAGATCTAATTGCAGAAAATTCAAATTCATAAACTAAATGATGTCATAAATTTTGTGAATGAAGGTCTGCAGAAGCTTACTAGCTATGAGAATAACCGCAATAGTATTGACACACTCGTTTATGAACTTATGCAATTTATTGAATACATAGAGGACATAGAAATGGGCATGCAACTTTCAAGTCTGGGACTTTTTAATCCAAAATAACTCAATTACGACAAGTTAGAAAACATTAACATCCAGAATATACTTTTCATCAAAATATCAATTCGATTGACCAGACAAATAACGGCTTATTACTCATATCACATATCCCTTTTAACCAAAAAACCATTAACCATAAATAATTCCCTATCCTGACCATAATGGGTATCAGTTAGACTATTCAGATCAACAAACATAATTTGAAGATGAGAATTAAATTTATAATCAAGACAAAAAGAGTTCATAATGAATGCATTAAAAAAATAATTAAATAATTAAATTTGTAAATTTATACCAACTCCATCAAGGAAAATTTTCCAATACGTTGGACCAAATATAATACTTAAATGGAATTTATCTGAAACTACAATCTCAAAAAATTCTCAAGAACTAAATGGGGATATAAAAATAAATGGAAAAAAATATATAAGAATAAAACAATGTAATGTTAAGATTGGAAATGATATTTTAAGCGCAAATTCTCTAAGTCCAGCATTTGTTTTAACTCCATTGTATTTACCGATTAATGTAACTAAGATAAAAATGTTAGAACATAATGACGGTTTTAAATAAATTCCGGAAAATAATTCCACATTTTATATACCAATAATAATTGTAATTATTGTTATCATTTTTCTTGTCCTATCAAAAATTTCTACAATAGATCCAGTAACGTTCTTATATTTAAAACTTAGAAAACAAGAAAAAAATAATTAAGAAACACAAGAAAAAAATAATTAAAAACCACAACAACAAATAGAACCCACACAAAACCAGTTGCCTGCATTGTACCCTAAATTGCCAGCACAAGCATAGGCAACCCTTTTAAGGAGAGGGAAGTGACATAATCACATAACTAGTACTGTTCGAATATATTAGAATATGCTGAGTAGGCGATCCCCCCATCCACATCGCTCTCCTTACAGGCACTCCTGCAGTTTGTACCTATATAATGTATTATTCTCGGCCGAGAGAAACTCTAGTGTGTGGCTAGTGTCATGGCTAGTGTGTGTAAGTCACAGTGAAATGCATAAACGGCCTTCGTAATGATTTTAGAAACGCTTCTTCGTCTGAGAAGCCGATTAAATGCCTATTTTTTTAATTAAGCGACGAAGCTTATAACCGCTTAACAATTGCCGGTATGCAAACCTTTAGGCAATAAATCCTGACTTGTTATATAGCACTTCAGACCAGAAAATTCTTTTATTTTTTATAAGATTTTGTTTAAATCCATTGCACAACTATATCACGTCAGGATCAACAATATTTAAGCTGACAGTTTTTAATAGCAGCTTAATTTTATCAATAAAACTCAGCCTTAATTTGGAAAACTATATAAATTGTATTTCTTGTGAATTTGCGCTTAGAATAGCGGCGACAACAACAAAGCTATTTGGCTGCGAAAAAGTTTGCTAAGCGATCTGGAACCGAAGAGTAAGTGCCATAGACTTACAAATAGCATTGGTTAGTATTAAATATCTATGTTCAATTTTTCTATTCAATTTTTCTGTTAAGAAATCATAGAGTTGTCGACAATTTGTTTAATTAAAATTTGTAAATACGAAGAGACCTATTTGGTATCGGAAATTAAAACCTTTATTTGGCTAGATTCATGACAAATCACCATGTACTTGTTTTTTTTTTTTTTTTAATTTGTCGATGCTTATAAATAAATGCCAAAATAAATAAAATACAAATGCATAGAAGACAATTATTTTGTTCATTTTAAGCTTCTGCACTGAAAACGATTGAATGTACAAAACTAACAAGTATTTTAATACGTTTATAAGGACAAATTTATTACAGGTACAAAAAAATTTAAAATAAGCAATGCATTGTCCCACTAAATGGATATTCCCGCTAACACTCTGTTAGCACTATGTCTTGTGGTTTTTACGATTTATAGTTAAGTATAAAGAAGTTTAAGACGGAACGAGAATAGGATGCTCTCTGCTGTAACTACGTGGCACTTTTCACCCTCAGGGTGACTAAAT